>NC_056747.1:708326083-708626083 GCF_019279795.1 Protopterus annectens | reverse complement strand
GTTTTTATCTTTGTATAATGTCTGATGAAGCGGTCTTGAATGACTGCGAAAGTGCTTATGATAAACGTTAGATAAACGTCTGGAGTTTATCTGAAACTTCTTTCTTTTATTGGAAACCGCTGCCTTGCTTTGGTTCACCTGTTCATGTGTAATTCTATTTCTCCTGTTGTTGAAGTGAACCATTAGTCCTATCCATTCTGTTTACAAATAAAATACAAGCAAAAAAAAAAAACAAAAAACAAAAAAAAAATCGCAAACTTGAAACTAATTGTTACAACATAAAAGCAACTTTGGCAAGAGGCTTTCCCCCTGCATCACCCCACATGGTAGGGTTGTGCCTTACAGATCTTCCCAGCCAACTAAAAATACTGGCTCCAAGGTTGATCTACCTCTGAATAGGCAAAAATAGACAGAAATACTGCAACCTCAGACTTGTACTGCTTCATAGCTTTTACTACACCTTCACCATCTGAGGTTTGGTCTTCAGAGTCAGAAAAGGCATCCCAGTTTTTGAAGTATTCGATAAGGACACCGGTTATAAAGAAGTGAAGATCTGAGGTTTTGCAGCTGTGTCAGTACAGGGTGCTACAAAAGCATTATGTAATGTAATAATGCAGTTATGACGTGAACTATGGACATGAATTAATTTACTGGTGGCATTCAGCAGGCTTTGGAGGACTGATGGCATGATTATGCTTAGAGGACAGGTGTTTAATATGCTTCTTTGGCAGACAGGTAAACTGGGGTTAAGGATGCAGCAGAATGGTCAGAAATGCAGGCATTCTCTTAACTCTTTAGTCATACGCATGTTAATAAACTCAAACTTCTCTTCAGGCATGATCAATGGCATGGATTATCAAGGTAGAGGGCATCTAGCCACAAGCCACCACATCAAAATTAAACTATGCTGTGGTGAGTGAAAACTAGCCTTAGTGGAAAGTCTAAACTTGAGCTTTTAACCTAGCATGGAGAAAGATTACAGGATTGACTAGAAACCATCTTAGGTATAGGTGTCTTGGGGAAGAAAGAGGTAATTGGAAACATATTTTCTGGAAGTGTAATGAGTTGGCAGACTTTATAAAATCCCTGCAAACTACTCTACAAGAAATACTTGGTGAGCAAACTGGTATAACTAAGAAAATTAATTTTTTGAGCTATGACACAATCGAAATTGCTTATAGTAAAGGTCTTGCTGAATCCACTTATGGTGGCTACTAAAAAAGCAATTTCAATAAAATGGAAATCAAAGTCTAAAACAGCTGTACTAGAAGTATTGAATGGGAGAAAACAACTGGAAATTGGATCTTTAGAAAAGGGGAGGAGCAAATTACATTAGAAAAAATGGGAATTGTGGAAGCAATACATGCGGAGGAGAAATGATGTTTAAAAGAAGCCAGGATTTGAATGAGCTATGCAATGTTTGGCTTGTTATTGACTGAACAAACCAAGTGTACAATGTTTGCAGCTAAAATTATGTCAACGTGGTTTGTTTTCTTTCATATAAATGTATGATTGCCTATGTCATATGTGATAATTTAATAAAGATGTTTCTGGTTTGAAATAAAAAAGAAACCATCTCAAGTGGAAAAGGTGTGGATTGGTACTAACCTGTAAGGGCAGGTAGGTAGACAGGTTACAAATAAAGCTTGCAGTCCTGTGCACAGCAGACTATCCCTATTTTAAAATGGCAATGCCCGTTTCTTACAGATAATTTCCCTGCTTTTATGGGTCAGTGTGCTTGTATATTGCATTTCATGCAACCCATCCTTGTATTACCTTTTATTATGCAGTCTGAAAACAAGTACTATTGCCCTAATACAGAAACCATAAGGACAAACAGCACAAGGGCAGGTTGTACCTGCTCACTGTTTTACTCCTCATATAAACTTTTGTTTTAATAGCATACTTAGTATAATTTTTCAAGAGTCTGCATCCATAAGGGAACAGCTGGCTAAAGAAAAAAAATATGTGCTAAAATTCCAGACTCCAAAAATACAAAAGCCTATACTTAAACTTGAGCTAACATGATGACTGCCAAAGCAGAAAATTTTGTAAGATTAATCTGACAGTGAAAAAAACTATCACAGCAAAAAAAAAAAAAAAAAAAAAAAATAGTTAAGTGCAGCATGGAGTAAATAAATAAATTATACATGTCATTTCTTCACCTAAAACCAAACAGAGTTTCCAATACACTAAAGATATTTGTGCGTGAAAATGGTTAATCTGATGTCGGAGTCACAGGAAATAAAAGAGAGAAGTACTGGTATCCGGTGCTAATGCCATTAGAACTAGAAAGGTTTCATAATGGCATCTGTGTAATTAAAGATATTCTTTCACAAGTTCTTTACGGGAAAGATTCAAATCTAGATGCAATCAGTATAACTACATTTCAACTAATTTAGGACACATTTGTACATTTGGCTAATGTACTGTAATTTGAACTTTCAGAACATTTTAAGACTAGTCCATTTTAATTAGTAGTTTAAAATGTTTGGGAAAATTCAAGGAAAAGAAAAACCTTCCAAATAAACCTCAAGATTGGCATTTCTGTCTTTCGTAGAGCACACCTTTCTTTATGCACTTCATAGGTGAGCTATAAGCACTGCAAACACATGTCAGGATTCTGCCTGTTTAGCGCAGGCTACACCCATGAAAAAATATCTAGAGGATCAGTGCTGGTTGCCAGACAAATTGGTCAATGACTGAAATTGGAGCAAACTACTTTTAAGAATCACATCAAAACCCCACAAAAGCAGTACTTGGAGGCGAGCCCTACAAATAAATGCTTCTCATGCTGTGACATAAGGCACCTCTAACAATTTGATGAGACCTTTCATCCGTAAGTTGAATACTACATTCCAGGACAATGTGGCCCCTGATGTGCACTGTCATGAAACCATGACCATGATAATTATTGCAGTGTACTCCTGTGTCCATCTTGCCCCTCCAGTCACATACACACATTTTCCAACTACTAATCTGCAGCAGTAGCTAATCTTCGGCCAGCTCCCAGCAGCACACATTACCCAGAGTACCACATATTCCATGACATACAAGCTACTTTGGGTAATGTGTGCCAGGAGTCATGGACAACCCCAATTTGACTGCCATTTCACATCTTCACTGTGGTACCATTATGCAGCATACAACAGTGCTATGCATCCTATTTAGGGATTTAGCCAATTGTTCTTGGCCACACTAAGCATTGACACACTTAGTAACCTGCTAACATACTTTCTACAAAGAAGTCTACCATGAGAAAGGCCAACACACACAATTAAGTCCTAATTATCATTAAGACTGCACAATTTACAATGGCAAAGACAAGTATTAAACCCACACACTCTTCAAACTCTGCTGAGGAAAGGCTTGTCTGCATAGGTTTCAAAGAATATGCCAGAACATCACCTCCTCAGATGATACATTTATGTAACTTCTTATAGGTATGATTGGTTAGTGAGGCCATTATGTAGAGCGAAGTTCTGTGGAACCAATCAGTTAATAAATAGTTTGGTTGCAAGAATGACTGGTCTTGGGTCTCTCTACAGAGTTCTGTTTGGTAGATGTAATTCTTCCTAAGTTGAAGGTCTTGACCCCAGTGCCTTTCCTTCTGGAACTCTCCATTTCTTTCTCAACATGCACAAACAGGAAACAGGATGCAGGTGATGATGCAACCAAGGACAGAATGGTCCAAGGAAAGTGAAGGACCAGAGAAAAGCTAAAAGAAAAGGCAAGTGGAATGTATCCTGCTTTTTCATAGATCCAGCATTACGATGAGTAATACAACTTCTACATCCAATTCTAAATGCTCTGGCAGCACAACTAACAGAACAGACTCCCAATAACAGCACACCACCACAATGTGGAAGTGTAGTGAAACACACCCTTAACTGCAACTGCAAAGAACATCTTAAGAAAAGGAAACCAGATCCAGCCTATAAATATTTTTCAAATGTACATATTAAATAGACCATGTTCATCCAACATATTATAAAGACCATGTTCATCCAAGATGGCATTTCTTTTTGCTTTAGTAATATAACCTCTGAGCATTTTGTTAATGTGCTAATGGCCAAGGGGTCCTTACAAGCCTATACGGTAACTTTCTATCAACATGAACAGCATGCAGGATAAATTCTCCAGACTGGAATACAAGGATAGCTATTAAGCAGTTCACTGAGCTGCAACTGCTCTGAGACTGCTATTGTTGTCAGACTATTTTGGATTTTTTTTAATTCAAGATCTGCATACTTGCAACGTTTCTGGATTTTTGCTCTCATTTTGTTTTACTTTAAAGTTGTTTTTTCCCCTTGGAGTTTTAAAAGTTCTTGGTTGGGGATTCAGCTAGCAAGGATTTGTTTTCCATTCAACGATGGCAAAGGAATTAAATCTAGCTTATTTGTGGGAGATTTAGGGTAATGGGACCAGGGGAACATTTTCAACATGCCCAAACAGTTAACAATTTAACCTTTGGGAGTTGCAAACTGAATTACCCTCTTTCATATCTTCCTATCCACTCAGTGAATATTGCAAAACATTGCATATTAACCCTTTCTTTTCAACCTTACTTTTAAGATCTGTTATATTTGGAAGAAGACTTGATCAAGAGCCTAAGGATCACTTATGTGGAATCAGAAGGGGATTAGTACTTTGAGGAAGAGCAGATGGACACTACAGGCTCTTCATTAAATCACTGTTACAGTATTCTTACCAAATGAGACCTTTCCCACAAAGGTTCCAGCTAGCCAGCCAGTTAAGCCTTCCAAATCTCAGGATTCTTCATAGGATCATAGGAGGTTACTAGCTAATGCCCCTAGAGCATTTTTAGGCCTAGACATTCATGCCCTAATTTTCCAAATTATCAATGCCCATAGGCTAGAACTGCTTTGGTACATGCCTGTGCCTTAGGACATCTAAAAAATGCCCCTGTCCATAACGGCTACAGATGGCAAGCCAAGAATGAATTTCTGATTTCCCATCCATTGGTCCAAATTCCGTTTGAACAGGCTTATGTTTGTTTCAGATAAACAGGGGTTCTCTTCCAGAGAAGGGGCAATCTCAGACACAAACAAAGCTTGTTGGGGGAACAGGTATGTGTCTCAGATAAGGTTTAGATTCTTAGCAAATCCATCAGAGCTGGATCAGATAATGCCTTGCAGATTAGGCATAGACTGCCCCCTCGGTAGTTTGTAGGAAAATGAATCCAGGGACAGGGCCTTAATGCAGTCTGCATAGGACATATTTACACCCTGCATTCTTTTAGAGGAGGAACCTCTGTGGCCGCTCCAGCTGTTGCAAATGCCTGGTAAGGTACATATTGAAGGAAGCATTGCACTTGGATTACTGGTCTAATGAGAGCTGATTATGGCGGGATTATGCTCTCCTTAGATCTGTATGCCATGCCCTTCCTAACAACTTGCACCACACACAAGGAGTTTCTTACCATCATAGACACATTGTGATCAAAGTTCAAGTTACTGTCAACCTGAGTTCCCAAGTCCTTTACAACTAGCCCTGTGAGCTGTACACCTGCCCTAGGCACACACCAGTGAGCTGGTATAAAAGGAATGACACCTGCACCATTTACAAAACTTTCTTGCTGCACTTTAAGCAGACTTCCATCAGTGTTACAAACAGATTCTCTGAACCGTTGGTTATGGTCTGAAGCTTAGGAAGATAAAGTACTGTTTTTTTTTTTTGGGAGGGGGGGGGGGTTACTTCTTAAATTAGAGTACTTGTGATTGTTTTCTTACATCTTTAATTTAAAAAGGGAACTGCAAATGTGCAGACAAATATCTTACAAGTACAGCTGGTTTACTAGTCTTGATGTCACTTTTATTTAGTTGCATTATGACCCTTGGCCAATATCTGGAAACAGAATCATTGCTGGCACTTGCAGCTATGTTGTCTACTGTGATTCTTGTCTCACTTTTCAAGCCTTGAAAGACCCACTCCTATTTGACCTATTTCTTTGCAAAAACAAGTGTCTCTACACACACACATTAGGGATCGAAATCTAGATCAACAAATATGACTTGCTGGAGACAAATGTTTCTAACTCAACATATTCCAAGCCTATAAAATACAGTATCCAGACAGATCGAAGTACCACTGTGACTACCTTTACAGTTAATCTTGAGGATTTGATAGGTAGAAACAAATTGACATAAGGATTATCATATACAGCCCTGCTTGATTTGGGAGAGAAGCATTATTCATAGGTAGATACTAGGCTATCTGCCCTAGGGCATTTATAAGCCTAGCCAGAGTGTATTTGGCTTCCACCTCCCTATTAGATTGGCCTACTGTGCCTCTGTAAAGTAGGTCACAGAAGGTACCCTTTTAAAATTAGTTTACTGTGCCTCTGTCTAGCAGGGACACAGAAGAGATCCCAGGGGTGAATTTGCGATTTCCCATCCACGCGTCCAGATTTCGCTTGAAGAGAGTCAGCGAGGGGCTATGTCTAACATGAATTGGGATTCTATTCCAGAGTGAGGGGGGCCTCTGGGAAATGAATCTGTCCCTCCAGTATATCCTATTTATTTTTGTGCTGAGGTTTAGGTCCCTGGAGCGTGTAGCTCTAATGGACTTGGATTTTTTGAGGTGGAGCATGTCCATTAATTCTGGGTTTGACATGGCTTTATACGTCAAGCATAGATCGCCTCTGAGTAGGCGGTAAGCAACTTGAGTAGAGCTGGAGTTTCTTTAGTCGAGCTGCATAGGACATCTGTTTGTAGCCCATGATCCTCTTGGTGAGGTACTTTTGGGGTCTCTCCAGTTGCTGCAGGTGTCGGGTAAGGTACATCAAAAAAGAGGCATTGTATTCAATTATGGGCCTGATGAGTGATGAGTAGAAGGGCACAATGACCTCTCTTGATCTAGATGCGAACCCTTTTGTGATAAGGTGGGCTATATAGAAGGTCTTTCTAACCACTTTGGCAACGTGATTATCAAAGGAGAGATTACTATCTATGTTGGTCCCCAAATCTCTAATTACTTCTTCCGTACTTAATGGATTACCACCTATGTGGTAATTTGTGGGCACCTTGTTTTTCCCAAAAGGGATGACTATGCACTTTTTAGCATTTAGCTTGAAGCCGTGGCTCTGGCACCAAGCATCCGTCTCTGTGAGACCCTTTTGGAGGATACTTGTGTCAGCTGGAGATTCGATTATGGCCCCCAGTTTGCAGTCATCTGCAAACTTTGTCAGCCATAATCCCCCCATGTTAGCCTGAACCTCAGAGAAGTATATACCGAACAAGAGAGGTCTCAGAACTGAGCCCTGTGGGACGCCACTTGTAACTGGTTTGGATTCGGACATGGCACCTGTGATTCTGACCATGTGGGTTCTATCTCTGAGCCAGTTTGCAACCCATCTTGTGAAATAAGGGTTGATATTTAAGCTGGTAAGCTTATTTATGATGCCCAAGTGGGGTGTTGTGTCGAAGGCTTTTGCGAGGTCCAGGTAGGCTGTGTGGACTACCTTGCCCTCATCTATGGCTTTGGTAATGGTTTCAAAGAAATCAACTAGGTTTAAGAGGCAAGATCTGCCCTTAAAGTCAAATTGGGTAGGGTCCAGTGTCTGGAGGCTCCCAATGTCTCTGTTTATGAGTTCCATGATAATACGCTCAATAGCTTTACAGGCCAGACTAGTCAGGCTTATGGGGCGATAGCTTCCGGGGTCCGTTGTGGCACCACCTTTGTGGAGTGGGACCACTGTAGCTGTACGCCATTCTTTGGGTACATATCCTGTAGTAAAGCTAAGTTTGAACAGCGACTTAATGTGAGGGTTCAGTTCTTCTTGGAGCTCGTGTAAGACACAGCCTGGGACACTGTCCGGTCCCATAGATACTGTGTTTTTTGCTTTGGAGAGGGCAGCTTTCACCTGTGCATCTGTGATGTCAGGGAGGTTACATTCAGTTGGGATAGGCATTTGCTCCTTTGGGGGGGGGAGAAGTTTGCGCTGAATCTGTCTGCCAGGATGTTGGCTATGTCTGTAGGTTCGGTATATTTTGTACCGTTATGCAACAATTCAGAGCATATCTGGGAGTTTCTGCCCATGTTCCATACATAACTAAAGAAGGCCTTGTGATTATCTTTAGTGTCTAGGGGAATTTTTCTTTCGAAACTGGCCTTTGATAATTTTATGAGGGATCGAAGTTTCTTGCTAATACTGATCAGAGATGCCTTCCCTTTTTGGGATTTTGCTCTGTCATGTAGTAGCTTCCTCCTTCTGTTGTATAGCTTATTTATGGCCGGGGTCCACCAGACCTGTCTCCTGTTTTTGGAGGAGTGAGTCTTGGTTTCATTTGGGATAGCACGATCCATGCATTCCTGCAGGTGCTCATAGAATGCATTTGTAAATGATTCTGCGAATTGGGCTGTATTATTCTCTGGCCCAGGGGCTTTGAAGGATTCCACCTCAGTCTTGAGAAGTGCAAAGTTGGCTTTTGAGAAATTCTTTACAGTGATTTCCTTGGCTGGGGGTCGGGACGGGATATGGATGTCCAGGGAAATTTGTTTATGGTCTGATCTTACCAATGAGGGGTTTACCTCTGGTGTGGAACATAGAGTCCCCATGTAGGTGATGACCAGGTCCAATATGTTGTTCCCTCTTGTGGGAGTAGTGACCAGTTGTTCCATTGCGTTAGAGTTTATAAATTCAAGGGACTGTTGGGCGAGGGTGTTTGGGCTTGAGTAGTTTTCCCAGTCAATGTTTGGGTAGTTGAAGTCACCCAATAACATAGCGTTTGGAGAGACCTTCATATTCTCCAGTGTTCTCAGGAATGCCAAGTGGGGTTCCTGTAATAGGGAGGGTGTTCTGTAGCAGGCTACAAACTGAAAGGCAGTTTTGCCCGCTGTTAGTTGCACATGGATGGTTTCCGATGCTTCGTGCAGTGCCACTAACCTGGAGGTGTAGGTATCTTTGATGAATATAGATACTCCCCCTCCTTTTGTGCTTCGGTCCGAGTTTTGGGGCCAAACCGCATGGTAGGACTTATAACCTGGTAGTGCTGGGGTGCTCTCAGGAGCCTTGAACCAGGTTTCTGTTACTGCACAGACATCGATTTTCTCCATACTGAGGAGAGCCTCGAGTGCGTGCATCTTGAGGTTTAGACTTCTGGCATTGAGTAGCATTACCTTTAGTTTTTTTATCTTTGGGTTGTCTATGGAGGTGGGTTTGTCCTTTGAGCCTTGCCTAAAAAAAGGCACTATGGGGGTGGCAAGAGCCTTGGCCAGTATACGAAAGCCTAAGGGTGACAGGTGCAAGCAGTCTGTAGCGAAGCAACGTGGCTTGTCGAGCATGTCATCCCAGGCTGACAGACATTGGATACCCTTTGAATGACACCAATACTTTAGCCAATTGTTGAAACTGATCATTTTGTCTTTATACTGTGGCATCATTCTTGGTGAGGGCAAGATGTACTCAAGGTCAGGGTCATATCAGCCTGGGCTACATGGTCAGAGAGCTCCTCTAGGTCTCTTTTCATGTAGTCCAGGGAGGTACGTCTCAGGTCATTCACACCAGCATGGACAAAGACGGGGTCATACTTGTACTTGCTTTGGAGTGACCTGAGTGCTTGCATTATGTGGCGGATCCTGGCACCAGACAGGCAGCTTACAGTGACCTTCTCCTTGTTCAGTCTGGTGAGCGGGACGTCAGTGTGCCGGACAATAGAGTCCCCTATAACAAGTGTATTTGGTGTGTTGTTTGGCCTTAGGGGCTGTGACTGTGAGGCACACTGATTGTGTGAGATATGTGATTCGTGGGTATTGTTGAGGGGTGGCTATTGCTTGGATATCTGCTTAGGAGGTCTTTGCTGTTTAGGCAGATTTTTATTTAGAGCCTCCGAGTATGTTTTTGTGTGTTTATGTGTTGGGTATGCAGATGCAATAGGTCTGTGAGAGACTGGATTTGTGGTGTGGGTGGTTACCTTTTCCTCCTGACTGACTGTGCCAGTCTTGGGTTGAGAGATCTCTGCCTCCAGTTTGGCTGTGTAACTGCATCTCTCACATGTATTAGAGTTTGTTGGAAGGAGGAGAGGGTTGTCTGTGTACATAAGGCAATTGTAACATTGCCTCAAAATTCCCAGATTCACCAGCTGGACTGGAAAGTAACCTTGAAACTGACCCTTGGACATACCAGATTAGTATAGGGAACTGTTTTTTTACTGATCAGGTTAGGGAAGGGAACTGATTTTTCACTTGATCAGGAAGGACCAATTGGGAGCCTAATACTTATGAGAAGTCAAGGAGGGTGTAGTGCTTTAGTTAGTTGGTGTTTCCTTATAAGAGCCGAGCAAGTGCAGAGCTTTAGAAAGAGAATAGAGTGATTACTTTGAGAGTTTGAACAGTTCTAAGGGAAAAAGTGAAGAGCAGACTTTGTGGAGCCTGGAATAGTTTAACCCTGTTTAGGCGGCGCTGCCCGATGCTGCTCAGTGCGCAAAACCGCGCAAAAAGACAGTTGTAGGGTTTTAAGAGAGAGAGATCAAGGAGTTTAGAACTGACCCAAAATGGCCAATAAAACTACAGCTTCTAGGTAGTAACCACTCCTCCAGGGACAGGCAGGCTGTTCAGTGTTAACCACTCCCACTGGTGAACAAAGAGATTTCCCTTTAGCCCAAGCAAGCACTGGCCTTCTAGAAACTTCCAAACAGTTCAGAACAGCAAATCTGTAACTGAACTTTCTTAACTTTCAGAAAGTGGGAAAAAAGCAAGATTTTTTGTTTTTTTTCTTTTTGTTGTAGTTTAAAGGTAGCAGAGATACACAAGCAGCAAAATAATCACAACAGTGCAATAAATGACCCCACACTTGAGTGCTAGGCCATAATCAGGTAAAATGCAGTTTTTAGAGAAAAAAAACGATTTTAAATTAAGTGCAACACAGGAAATGCAGTAAACAGGCTCTAGATGTGTTCCAAGTACTGTTACTGTTACAGATATAAACTTTAGCAAGCCGGAAAATGCCAAAAAATAGGCAGCAAAGCAGTAAAACTTAACAAAAAAATCAGAAGAAAATACTTAAAATCACAAAAGTGTCTCCTTTTCCTCTCTCAGCGTTTTCTCCCCTTGGTAGGTGCTTCAGCAACAACTAGCAAGCCTGAAAAGAGGCCAAAACCATGAGGCAGCCGGGTTTTAAGAGAGACAGATCAAGGAGTTTAGAATCGACCCAAAATGGCCAATAAAACTACAGCTTCTGGGTAGTAACCACTCCTCCAGGGACAGGCAGGCTGTTCAGTGTTAATCACTCCCACTGGTGAACACAGAGACTTCCCTTTAGCCCAAGCAAGCACTGGCTTTCTAGAAACTTCCAAACAGCTCAGAACAGCAAATCTGTAACTGAACTTTCTTAACTTTCAGAAAGTGGGGAAAAAAGCAAGATTTTTTTTGTTTTTTTGTTCTTTTTAAGTGGTTGAGAAGGGGGACCTGATCTTTTACCTATGTCTGTTTAAAGGTCTATATTGTATTATGGTCCTTGTGATTGCTTTTCTAGTATGGTTATGTTCCCAAATGAACAGTGATCAAAATGGGTTTCCGTAGCTGCCTTCAGAAACAAACTGGGGTTGGTACACAGGGAAAACCTGATCTTATGTAAGGCTGGATACGGCAGGGCAACTAAGAAGACCTGCAGTTCATAAATGTTCTTTATGGAAGTAACTGCCACATGGAAGAGGATTTTACAAGATAAAATGTTTTTCTGTATTGCCAGGCTCAAAAAGAGGAGCTACAATTTTCTCCAAGGCAAAACAGATGTCCCAAAAGTGAAGCAGATGCCTTAGAAGGGGCCACAGAAAACAATAGCACCCTGAAGAAAGGCCTTACAAACTTGCATGAAGGCTTAGGAAGCTCCTTCTCACAAGTGAAAAGGCACATCTATGTATGCAGCTATGCATGTATTTTTCATCATTTGATTACTGGGACAGTCTGACTGGGCAAAGCCCCTTTTTCAGCAGAAGCCTGGGGAGAAATTGCTCTACATTATAGACTTTTTCACAGGCAATAAGTGTGAGCCAATGTTGTGTCTTTCAGCTTTTCCCGGTTAAGGGTCGCCACAGCGGAACTCCGGTCCGCTAATGATTGGCAGTAGATTTTTATGTGCCGAGTTGCCGGCCCTGATGCACAACCTTCAATGAAGGTACGCCCATTCACGCATGTCTCCACACAGAAGACGCTCTAGCGAATCGAGCAGGACTTCTTACTGTGAGGCGACAACGCTATCGCAGCACTACCACCGCAGTTCACTGGAATATATTATACAACACTGAGGTATATACAGTTTAACAGTTAATCACCCCATGTTAAGTACACATTACAATATTTACAGCATACTAAAAAGTTACACTATTTAAAGAACATTTAGCATTTTACACTTTTAAAGTCGCTCTGAAATTTTAGTACACCAAACAGCAGACGAGGCCTGTGCATGTTTTATCCAGACAGCTATTCACTTGAGGCATGGAAACAAGTAAAATGTGACAATTTTATGCACTTCCTTGATTTGGCTGCATAAGGAGGGAACGTAGTAATGGTGATTGAACAAGAGCAGGATTGTTATGTTGACCTGTATGGTTTTATTGGGATTTTAAAATATAGATAGAAAATTATTGCAATGAGAAGGTACTTGCCATAAGAACATTACTGCCACAGTAAAATATAAAATTTGGGTTTACCCACCTTCTATTACCCATTGGCTTGCTGGAATATTTTCAGTGCTGGCTATGTCACCTGTAAAGAACTAACACAATTATTGTACCACTAATGGTAATGATGTAGAGTGGTGAGCAAATCCAGTTCTAATCAGTATATAATAAGCACCTAGGAAATCTCTAACTTTGTACAAAGAAAGGACATAGTAGACCTCTGTAATAAACATGCAGTTATGCAAAATATTAGAAAATGCAGTGGAGGAAAAACTAGGAAGCATATCTGCAAAACTTTAAACTGATAAAGCATGCCCTCACTAGAAAATCATTACAGTAGGTATGCAGAGCTCCCCAACAGGGAAGAGAGACACCTTACCATTACACTAACCTGTCCTCAAAAATCTTTTGTTATTGTAAGCTCTTATGCAACTTTACTACCTTCTTTTTTGAAATTCACTCCAAATGAAAATCCTAACACGTGCAGATTACCATGCAGAACAGGATTGTTCCTGAGAGATGGGCCACAGAAGCACCTCATGTCCAGCCCAAAGAACTCTACCAGCTCACACTGTTTGGTAAAGATGGACCAGTATGCCTTTTGCAGCTTCTTAAATCTACCTTGGGCAAATACAGTTATGAGGAGATGCAGACTTAGCTATAAGTGTGGTATATTACTTGTGAGAAAATGCCCAAGAAAAAAGCGTTTAAGAGTTATGTTAGGTTATGTTATTCAAGTAAAGATAATGTAGTGGGATAGCTAACTAAATACAGGGAAACCCTTTAAATTTCTTGGAGAATAACTTGGTAAATTCACTAATATGACCCACTGTGTAACCCTTACATTTTATATAAAAAGCTACAGGGAAAAGATAAAGGTATTTTATTTTGGTAGTTTGAGTACAGACCAGCAGATAATTGATTAGTGAAACAAACAATAAACATGGCCTAACAGTTGATTACATGTATTCATCTGCATTTGTTAACTGGGAATGTTCAACTTAGAAGTCTTCGTTCTTAGTGGACTCCCAGGGAGAAAGAATAATAAAAAAAAAAGACCTGACAACAGTAAACATAGCAAGCAACTCTGAGACAATATGATATGTCATACAATATGATACAGAGTAACGAGATCAGAGACAATAATATACACTCCTTAGCCATAAATATGAAAGCAGTGATAAGAAAATTTGTATTTTTTTGAGTAAATGAATACATATGTTAACACAGGGATGTGCAAATAACAATAAAACATAACCAGTGAACAAATATATGAGTGAGAGCTCTACAAAGGGTCAATAAAAAGCTGCTAGCATAAAGCACTAATTAAATGTGCATTACTAGAAACAAGGCACTGCAAGTTTAAAATATACATTAGGGCATAGATGTCAGTAACAAGTGATAAGGCACACAATCACACCATGAACCTCTAGATTTTTTTTCTCAACAATATCTTAAATGCTTTCTTTTATGTACTTTAAAAAGCATAAGGTAAGTCTGCCCCAGAGTTGACATTCATACGGGACAGTGAGAATTTCTAAATTTCTTTTTCCTTTGACTCCTTGTAACTGCACAGCAGAAATCCTAAACACTGCTTGCCATGTGTCACACTTGCATATTAGCCAAAGCAGGACATCTAATTGTATAAAAGAGTTTATTAGCAAATGTCAACTAAACTGGGAAGTTTACTGGTTAAATTCCAATATGATGTTACTAAGGACTAAGCAATGTAAAATTCCACAGTAAATGTAGCTTTTCTAATATAAACTAAAATACAGAACTAATCTTTAAAGACAAACAGAACTGAACAGTCTGCGTAATTTGGTTTGCTCACAAAAGGTTGAAAGTCTGATGTGTAAGGGACTTTGCTTGTAGTAAAGTCCCTGACACATCAGAGTCTTTTTGTAGTCGATATAGAAAATGTTCTCCTAACAGTGATTTTGCAAGGGTGGGGGGAATTAGGCACCTGCCCTGGGTGCAAAACATTAGGGACATGACAGAGAGTTCTGCACATTTATTTTCATATTGAATGCCTGTACAGAAAGGCACTTGACTTCAAGTGAAGAGAACAAAAAAAAAAGAAACGTAAAGAGCTGGGGGGTCTGTGTACTGGCTGCTGTACTGTAGGTAGCCAATCACACAGTAAGCTGAAGACCTTTTTGGGGGTGGGGTTTGATTGGCTTCCTACCATGTTTGTGCCTTTCGGCTTTTCCCTGTTAGGGGTCGCCACAGCGGAACTCCGGTCCACTAATGATTGGCAGTTGATTTTTACGTACTGGCTTGCCAGGCCTGATGCACAACCTTCAATGAAGGTACGCCCATTGTCTCCACGCAGAAGACACTCTAGCTGAGAATCAAACCGGACAGCATCTTACTGTGAGGTGACAACGCTACCGCAGCACCACTACTGGCTTCCTACCGTACATCAGACAATTTGTTTTCTATATTAATCTGAAGACTTTCTCTTCTCTTGGGGGGGGGGGGTAGCATGGATTAGGCAAGATGTGATTGGCTGATGTTCTGCTGGAAGCCAATCGGCTTTCTACAGTAATTTGAAGACTCTTTTTGCTCTGGCTGCAGTGGTTACTTGAAAGTAAAATGTATGGAAGGCTTATAGCTGTGTGTTGTGAAGACTAGAAAATGGCACTGAAACTGACCAAAAAAAAAAAAAAAAAAACACGTGCTGATAAATTTGCAAGACCTCACATAACCACAATCACAAGATTATGAGGTAGGAATATGACACAGCATAACCTTTAATGGTACCAACACAGGTTTGCCCTTTTTCATTGTAAATATATGAACTGGTCAGGAGGGATGAGGGACAACTGTACTGTTCCAAGTGCCTTGTGGTTTCTTATATTCAAATATTTAGCCAGTTCAAGAGAAACTGCAGATCTACTTAGCTCTGAATGCATAAGTTGGACTGTTACTAGTAAATCAATAAGGTTATTTCACAGAAGTAGTTTTCATTTAATTATCTTGAATGACTTGTAAAGGTGTTAAAACCCTTGGCTGTGCAATTAAGGTAAATGTAAAAAAAACAGACTACTTTATATTTAAATAAAATATGCCACTGAACTGACCCTGGGTCAGTGGTCATGAACAAAGTTTCATTTTCATACTCCTGTTCGATTCTCGGCTGGAGTGCCTTCTGTGTGGAGTCTGCATGTCCTCCCCGCGGTAGAGTGTCGTTCGAAAGACATGCGTAGAATGAGCGTGCCTTTGTTGAAGGTTGGGCGTGGGGCTGGCAACTCGGCACCATAAAAAAATCTACTGCTAATCATTAGCGGAACAGAGTTCAGCTGTGGCGACCCCTAACCGGGAAAAGCTGAAAATACAAACAAAAACTGTACATCAGTAAATGCTGGATAATTCTGCAAAAGTTGCTCTAAGGAACTCGTAGTCCAATGACGCTGTAATGTAATTTTACTTGCTAAAAAACAATTACTCCAGGAAAGTTACTATAATGGAAAAAATGGCATCTAAAACAATCTGGCAGAGGTTCTAGAAGCATCAGTGGCATGATTTCAGAAAATTGCACAAGCCTGAATTTTTATACACATTAAATTATATACCTTGAATTTTTAGTGTTCTGTACAATTAGCTTTTAAATTATTGCTAGTTATGAATGTAGTCAGAGACAGGCCAGATATGCTATTATGTATTTCAGTCTTATGTGAAGAGGCCTTTCCTTACTACTGCAGTAGTGCATACAGCATATATTTTAGGTACTTTACAAAAGAAAAGGTGAGCATTCCTCAAACTCAAACAGATGTCAAATATAGAATTCAACAAAAATTTCAAAATCAAATTCTAGTAGCAGAAGTTAACACATTATAGCAATATGCTTACAAAAAACATTCTAAGAAGAACAGCTGCTTCTAAACTCTGAATATAAAATGATTAACCTTTGAAATAACTGCAACAAGTTGCACAGCGATCTTTACACTATATTAAGTACATCTGCTAAAGCAAAGAAATCTGCATTGCCTCACAGAAATTCAGGAAGGAATGTATGGAAGAAAAAATGTAGATGTACCTGTGATGATGTGATGTAGTGCCAGCTGTGCCAGGGGGAGTAGGACAGTGCACATGTAACATATGCCAGCATTGCTAGCTGGAGATTTGTAAAGAATTATATGTCATTTGAATATCAAACTGATTTGTAAAGTTGCTTGTGTTAAAAATGCATCAACAGTGGGTCCTGCTGGACAGTAAAGAAATATACATGTATGTTAGACTGTATTGTTGTAACTGATAAAATGTATATATTTTAACAGATGATACTGGCAGGAAGGGGTTAAGCTCAGCCCAGCTAACCTTAAGAAAAAATAGCCTGAAATTAAATGACTTGGTTAGGCAATAAAGATTTTATCTTACAGGTCTGAATGCAGCCAGAGACGCAATGTCTGTGAAAAGACTGGTCTGGGATCCTGCTCTGTTGTCCTTAGTGGTGAACTAATCACTATCCTGGGGTTCCAGAGAATGGCCTGTTAGTTTCTACAGAAGGGTGGAAGTGTTGGAATTGTTTTAAGTTTCCAGATGCTGTAATGAACCTTAGCTAAAGTTCTATGCATGTATTGCAACACATCAGTGCCAGATCCTGGCTCAGCTTCTAGTGAGAGGATAATGTGGGAAACAGAATCAGGTGACTAGATGTGATGCCATTATGTAGCCAGCACTGAAATTGTATTTGAATACTACTGAAATATGTGGGGAGTGTACTCTGTTTTTGAACATGACAGGACACTTATGCACTTTCATCTTGCCTTGCTTTAAGTAACTAGGGAACAATAATTCTTCAGTCAGTTAAGAAAAATATAGTGAGATTAGCTAAATTTTTTTTTTTTTGCATCTGTCCGAGTCATTCCATCTGTATTGTTTTTTTATATTTCCTGTGATTGAAACTCGGGTGTATTGTGTAGCCAGTATTTTCATGATTTTTTTTTAAATTATTTATTATTAAATACAGTGGATATAAAAAGTTTACACACCCCTGTTAAAATGGCAAGTTTTTGTACTATAAAAAAATGAGACCACATTAAAGCATTTCAAAACTTTTCCCACCATTAATGTGACCTATAACCTGTACAATTCAATTGAAAAACAAAGAAATCTGTTAGGGGAAAAATATAAAAAATAAAAATCATACAATAAGCTGGTTGCACAAGTGTGCACACCATTAAACTAATACTTTGTTGAAGCACCTTTTGATTTAATTACAACATTCAGTCTTCTTGGGTAGGAGTCTACCAGCATAGCACATCCTGACTTGGCAATATTTGCCCACTCTTCCTTGCAAAAGCACTCCAAATCTGTCAGCCTGCGAGGGCATCTCTTGTACACAGCTCTCTTCAGGTCACCCTACAGATTTTGGATTTAGGTCTGGGCTCTGACTGGACCATTACAAAATTTTCTTCTGGTGAAGCCATTCTTTTGTTGATTTGGATGTATGCTTGGGGTTATTGTCGTGTTAAAAGGTGAAATTCCTCTTCATCTTCATCTTTCTAGCAGACCCCTGAAGGGTTTGGGCCAAAAGTGACTGGTATTTGGAACTGTTCATAATTACCTCCACCTTAAATCAAGCCCCAGTTCCAGCTGAAGAAAAGCAACCCCAAAGCATGATAATGCCACCACCATGCTTTACCATGGGGATGGTGCTCTTTTGGTGATGCAAAGTGTTGTTTTTGTGCCAAACATACCTTTTGGAATTGTGGCCAAAGAGTTCAACCTTGGTCTCATCAGACCATAACACATCTTCCCACATGCTTTTGGGAGACTTGATGTTTTGTTTTGCAAATTTTAGCTGGGCCTGGATGCTTTTCTGTGTAAGAAAAAGGCTTCCATCTCGCAACACTATCCCATAGCCCAGACATATGGAGAATATCGGAGATTGTTGTCACATGTAGTACACAACCAGTACTTGCCAGAAATTCCTGCAGCTCCTTCAATGTTGCTGTAAGGTCTCTTGGCAGCCTCCTTGACTAGTTTTCGCCTTGTCTTTTCATCAATTTTGGAGGGACATCCAGTTCTTTGCAACGTCACTGTTGTGCCATATTTTCTCCACTTTTTGATGACCGTCTTCACTGTGTTCCATGGTATATCCAAAGCTGTGGAAATTTTTTTGTACCCTTCTCCTGACCGATATCTTTCAACAATGAGATAATTTTGATGATTTGTATGCTCTCTGTGAACCATGGCTTTTGCTGTAGCAGGCAACTGAGTACATGTCAGAAAAATCCTACTAGGACAGCTGAACTTTATTTGGGGTTAATCAGAGTCTCTTTAATTGATGGCAGGTGTGTACCAAGAAGACTGAATGCTGTAATTAAATCAAAAGGTGCTTCAACAAAGTATTAGTTTAAGGGTATGCACACTTATGCAACCAGCTTAAATAAATATAAATTGAGTTGGAATCCAACAGTCGTCTATGGGATCACAATGCACAGCATCATCTTTTTACACCAGATTATTACGTTTTCCCTCCCTCTCAAGGATGTTACACAAATAGAGAAGAGGTCATGTTCACAGAGTCAGAATCATATGAAAAGGAAGTTAGAGGAAGTGACAGGAATGACAACTATCAAGAAAGCTTGGGGTCTGGAGAAGAAACTGTAATTTAGAATCTACTGACATATTCACTTTCTAATGAAGAAATTTCAGTATTGAAGAAAGGATCGTCATTTATACAGACTCGGAAAATGGACTTTGCAGAGGTAATACTTACTCTGTTTAAAAACATTTACTAGAAATCTCATGTTAAAATTAAATTATAAAAGTAATGAAGTTACTGATAATATATGTACTTTTAGAAAACCTAGTACATATGTACCCACTACCTAACCCTATTGTAAATGCTTCTGAAAAAGTGTGCGTAGATGATTTTTATAAGATTAAAGAGTTAAATAGTGATAGAAACACTAGGACTAAGTGTTTTAACTTGACAAAGGATGAATATTTAGCCTTGAGAGGGTTGGAAAACAATAGAACTATTACTATATGACCAGCAGATAAGGGAGGCCCAATAGTTACTTTTGATACAGAACAATACAATACAGACATGAGAAATATGTTGCTGGATGAACAGTTTAATTTGATTATAAACAGAAAATGTGTAGACTCTATGATATATAATGTCAATGTCATGCTTAAAAGTTTGTTTACCAATGGTAAAGTAGATAAGGGTAAACTTGATTATTTTACAGTGCCCTTATCCTTTTAATACCTATAATTCAAGGTTTACCCAAGTTACATAAAGATCCCATATGTCACCCATTTAGGCCTATAGTTGCAGGGCAACAATGGTCTATGTTGAAAAAATTATTAGACCAGTTCTTAACACAATACCATATATTTTAAAAGATACTAAGCATTTCTTGAATAGATTTGTTTTATTATATTGAAAAGTAGTAGGAATGTATTTTTAGTAACTATGGATGTTACACATCCCTGTTTACTGTCATTCCTAATGATGCAGGAATTAATAGAACAGTTTTTAAAGCTATATACAGAATTAGGTACAGAGAAAATTGAGTTGATTACTGTCCTATTAAGATTAGTTTTAGAAAATATTGTATTTTTATTTGGAAACACTTTCTATTGGCAAAAAAAACATTTATTTTCTGGATGTAAATGTTTTAAAAAGATGAAGATCTCTACACTAAGTTATATAAGAAAACCTCTCATTGTAATCACTTTCTTCATAGAAAAAGCATGCATCCACCACACATATTTCAAAATGTGGTTCGTAGCCAAGTTTTTCGAGCATCTCGACTACATGGTCAAGATTTTATATATATCAAACAGAAAGGTTGGGTCAAGCCTTTCTTGAGCGAGGTTATAACCATAATGAAACTGATAAGAATATTAGGTTAGTTAATGACTTGGAGAGAGAGAGAGTACGGCCAAACCATATTTTTCAAGTAGAGATGATACCTCGATAGGAGATGCGGCTGTTATGTATAATAATAAAAAAATCTTTAGCTGTGAAGAAAAGAAAATTAAAAGTACCCATGTTTTATTCTAGGCATGCTAAATTGTTTAAAAATGTCACTGAAAAACATTGGAATGTTGTTGACCGATAAAGACATTAAACAAGTGCTTGATCCTTGACCAGGTTTTATGTACAATTTTATTTATTTATTTTTATTTTACATTTGTTGACCGGGCTAGTCTAGCTGGACATATATCCGTTTACAGTAGAGGCCCGGGGAGAAAAGCTCCAGTATAGATAAAAAATTACAGTGATTTATAACAATTTCTGAAATTTTCTTAATAGATTTATACAAGGTGCAAGAGAGGATATCTATGATATTTAAAAACATTAAGTCAAGTTATACAACAAAATATAAGAACTACATGCTAAAGTTAATAAGAAATATAGGCATACCTTAGGATTCAACTCTCAACTCCAGAAAGCATCAGGTAAGGCCAGTAAGGGGACAGAAAGAAAAAACTACAAACTAAAAAGGCATATTGAGACATACTTTCAATCAGGATTGGTACAGGGACATAGCCATTGAGAAGTAAGATGTTCTTTGATTTGTCTTTTGAACAGAGAGGTGGAATGTAGAGTAGCTATTTCTTGAGGGATTAGGTTCCAGCGTTTCCCTATGGAATTTGAAAATAGTGCATCCCCAGCTTTATTATATGATTTAGTTATGGATACTAGAAACTTATTGGCGGAACGGAGTGTGTTTAGGTTCTTATATGGAGAAATAAGTCTAGTCAGGCTTGGAGTATTTTCAGGGAAATGAAGGGTTTTATGAATCATAAGTAGTTGTTGGTAGAGTAGGTGGTTATTTAGTTCTAGCCAGTTTAGTTGTTTCAGGTTGTGACAGTGGTGGGTTCTAAGGGGAGTTGCATTAATGAATCTCGCTATACTGTTATAGCAGGTTGAGAGTTTATTGATGTTATTTTTAGATAGTGTGGTATATATAGCTGAAGCATAAAAAAGGGTGGAGAGCAGGTGGGTCTGTGCAATGGTTTTTCTAGCTGCTGGGTTAAGGAAGGGTTTAATTCTGTAGAGTGTCCCAATTTTTTTATTAACAGCTTTTATAGTACTATTAATTTGGTCATCAAAGTTAAGATGGTTGTCAATGGTTACACCTAATAGTCGAGTGGTATTGTCATGGTTAATACAGGTAGAATTATCTGAGGTGATAGTAAAGAGAGGTGTAGGAGATTTATTAGTAGGAGTAAAGAGAAGAAGCTTTGTTTTTTTGGGATTAAGGAGGAGGCAGTGCTGCATAAACCATTTTTCAACGTTATGAAAGGTTGTTTGGGTGATGGACTGGAGAGAGGAAATATTTATGGCAGAGCAGATCAATGTCGAGTCATCTGCATATTGGATGCAGGTTGCTTGTGGTACGTACAAATATAGGTCATTAATAAATACTGAGAAAAGAAGGGGTCCAAGGATAGATCCTTGTGGAACACCAACATTTACTGGGAGTAAAGATGAAAGGTTGTTCTCCCAAAGAACTGCTTGTTGCCTGTTTTCAAGATAGCTTCTAAACCACTGTAAAGTATGTGAGCTTAAGGAGAGGTTGTTAAGTTTTTTAAGAAGTATGTTATGGTTAACCATATCAAAAGCTTTTGATAGATCTATAAATAGTGCAGAAGAGAAAAGGTTACTATTTCGATTTCTATTTATGGAGTCAGCAAAGGACAGAAGGGCAGTAGTAGTACTGTGATGGGGTCTGAAACCATGTTGACAGTCAGCTAGAAGGTTATTTTGGAGAAGGTAGTTAAGAAATTGTTTGTGTATACACCTTTCCATTATCTTAGCTAATGGGGACAGTAAAGCAATAGGACGATAATCGGATAATTCAGAAGAAGGGCCCCCTTTATGAAGGGGAATTATGTGAGATATCTTCCAAACTGAAGGGATTTTCCTTTCAGAGATGGTCCTATTTATTAGAATCGATATTGGGTGATAGATAGCTTTGCAGCAATTTGTAAGTATTCAGAAGGGAGTTGGTCAGCCGATGGGGTGCACGGTTTTAGTTTTAAGAGAAGCTTATAAATGATAGAAGAAGAGACAGGTTGGATTTGAAAGACATTAGCAGAGGCTGGAGAGGTATTATGTAAGGATGCAGTAGGTGTTGGTAGTGAGTTTGCTAGTGTTAGAATAGCTTCTGTAAAGTAGTTATTAAAGGCATCTGGGATCTGGGTAGAGGTATTAGGGTTAAATCCTGAGGGGGTAGGAGTAGGAGAATGTCCTGGTTTAAGAAGGTTATTAATACCTGACCAAAATTTTTGAGGAGTATTTTGTGCGGTTTTTTGAAGGTGAAGATAGAATTCCTTTTTGTCTCTAAGAGTGTCTTTCTTGGTAGTATTTCTTAACTGTTTGTAGAGGAGATGGTCAGATGGAGATTTGGTAGCTTTCCATTTAGCCCAGGTTTTATTTCTAAGGATCATTTTTTCTTTTGTTTGCTTTGTAAGCCAAGGGGCAGTTTTGGCTCTTATCCTAGTAGAGTGGAATGGAGCATGATAGTCAAGGATTTGTAGAAACTTTGTGTTAAAATAGGTAACTGCCTCATTAAGTTCAAGGTGTGATAAGGGTGACCAATCACATGCCTGTAATTCAGTAAGGAAGTTATCAGGGTTGAAAAATCTTTTTGAGCGGCATCTTCTAAGTTTATGCATATTAGGAATATTCAGTTTTTGTCTGATAACATATGTAAGTGTGTGATCACTAATACTATCAGGAAGTGTTCCTGGAGTATAGTTACTGGGGGCGTTGTTAATTAGAATCCAGTCCAGAATTGTTTCTTTCTTATTTGTTTATGGATTCTGGTTGTAGTTGTTATTAATTGAGAGTAACCATGGAGATTAATATGGTTAGTAGGTTGTTGGGCTGCGCAGGTATTCCAATCTATGTTGAAATCGCCAAGTATTATGGTTTCTTGGGGTAGTTGGTTGGACAGAGAACTGAGTAGGTTTTCTAGTGTTTGGGTATTATTACCAGGGGGAAGGTACATACATATTAGATAAATTGCTTTATTGTTGTTTATCTGTAGCTTGATTGATAATGAGGTCTTTAAAAAGACGTCTTTGTTACCCTAAAAGTGATAGAAAGGCTACTGAGTTAAATGTACTACTCCTTGTGGTAAATGTTCTATGTGTAGATATATATGTACTAATAACATGTTTTTGCATCCAGACAGTGGTAGAAGTTATACGTTTAATGTTCCTGCAACTTGTGGCTCAGAGCATACAGTCTATCTTTCCCAATGTAAAATCTGCCTAGGTTTTTATATAGGAAAGATGGCTAGAGCATTTAGAGATTGTATAAAGGAACATTTCTATCATATTGATAAAAGAAATTATGTTAGTGTACTATCTAAACACGTTATGGCTACAAATAGCGCACACATATTTTCTTTTATGGCTATAGGCAGAATTTATGAGAATATCAGAATGGGTGACATCAGAAAAGTACAACTGTGTACACTTACCATAAATGTAGATGTTAAGAGTGTATTCACTGTTGCAGTCCTAACCAATGGATTATCCGGCTCCCGGTAGCCCTCGATTGGCCAGAATACCAAAGGTAAGTAAAAATGACGTCGACTGTCGTCGGTTGTAAAGGACGTCAGGGCGTCCAATACAAAAGGAGGCAGCCAACGTCACTTCCTCAGTCTTTCTTGCCACAACAGTCAGAAGCCCCCAGAAAACAAGGCATAAACCAAAATCAGCCTGTACCTTAGGAAAAGGGGGAAGAAGGGAGGGAAAGCAGGAATGCAACAGTGAATACACTCTAACATCTACATTTATGGTAAGTGTACACAACTGTACTATACTATGTTCGTGTTTCACTGTTGCAGTCCTAACCAATGGGTTGATTACCAAAGGCCAGAGAAAAGGGGGGAGGAACCAACAGAATCAAGAATTAAAGGAAGCACAAAGATCACAATTAGGAACGTCGTGGTCAAGGCCTAAGCAAATAATACAATAGGAATGAAAATCTTTATGGGGAATCTGCTTTCCACAGGTAAGACAATTATTAACCTTTTCTGACATGCATTAAGGCAAGAAAAGCGGATCCCCAATGGGGTACTTAGCTGTAGTTGACTTCAACTTTGTAGTCGGAAACAAAAAAGGTAAAGTGCCGACCGGCACTCGTGCAAGAAATGCTTCTGCTTCGGGCACCATGGCAAGGGCAGTAGTTGACTTCAACTTTGTAGTCTGAAACAAAAAAAGTAAACTGCCGACCGGCACTCGTGCAAGAAATGCTTCTGCTTCGGGCACCGTGGCAAGGGCTGTAGTTGACTTCAACTTTGTAGTCGGAAACAAAAAAAGTAAACTTCCGTCTGGCACTCGTGCAAAAAATGCTTCTGCTTCGGACTCCGCGGCAAGGAAGACTGAGGAAGTGATGTCGGCTGCCTCCTTTTGTATCGGACTCCCTGACGTCCTTTACAACAGACAGCCGACGTCATTTTTATTTACCTTTGGTATTCTGGTCGATCGAGGGCGACCGGGAGCCGGATAACCCATTGGTTAGGACTGCAACAGTGAAACACGATGAACATCACTACAGAACAACTTGAAGCTAAATGGATAGTTAGACTTGGAAGTGATTTTGGGCATGGGCTTAATGACTGAATACCTATTAAACCTAAGTTACAAAGTAGACCCTTATGTATATAGGCAAGGCATTGGTATAGTTCATGTTTTTTATATATTTGCACTTGTATGTATAATATATGTGTGTGTATATATACATAAAAGTTTTTATGAAAATTTTGTTTTAATGTTTGTATGTTCTACAAATATGTGTAACCAAATAGGGTAAGAAATTTCAGTGGGTTGTTCACTTTAAATTGTAATCGACTGAAGTCATGTGCTATACTTGATTGTTGAGCACAAGTATTTATTTGAAGTTTTAATGTGCTTGAGTTTGCATCTGAAGAAGCAAAGTTATCTGCGAAAGCACTCATGTCTATTTTAATAAATATACTTTTAATACTGGAACTTTCTGCCATTCTTGGGTCTGCTGGTTTTCTAGAAGCTGTTTGCATCTTCGTATTCTGTGGACCTGAGCTCTGGATAAGGACTGTGGTGTTTGTTTCTATAATTATGCAACACTGTTGGAGCATCAGTCAATGACACAGTAGTTAAAACCTTTATGTAAACCATTGGGAGAAAAAAAAAAAAAAAAAAAAACTAGTAGGAGGTTAGTCGTTCTCTAAAAAACGAATTTATTTTGATTGGTACCATTGTTTATGCAGTATTTTTTATTTTTTTTTTAATTCTTGTAGTGTCTAGTGATCCGATTCCAGCAGTTAGGGGGTTCCAAGTAGCAGGATCAAGCTGCCATAAGGCTTTTTCTCTTATTATAGTTTTGAGTCACAGTTGAGTGAGAAGGCTCCTACTGCCCTGGCTACATCTCTAATGATAAGGCTGTTACCCAAAACAGAGTTTTTGGTGGACATTATCCTAGTTTTCTACACCTTAAAGAGAAGGCAGCTAAAGAGGAGAGATGCCCTATCATTTACAGGTAACCAATACAGTCATATAACGTGTTAAAATAATGGGTGTGGGAATCTGCTAACACAGCAGATCTAAAAATCTTATTTTCAGTAATTTGTATTCTTTGGGTATAATAAGATGAGGGTAGAGTCAGCAGGAGTAAGCTATATTTGAGTTTGGGGAGCTGTAAATTCTTAGCTACAGCAGTTCAGGCTGTGGGAGATTGTAGGTACCAGATCTTGTGGTAAATTTTGAGTTGTGACAGAACTTCAGTAGTTATTTTATCTACGGAAGTTCTGGCAGTTAGAGAGAGGTCAGGCGTAATGGCAAGGTATTTCTATTTGGATACAATAGGGATACTATTGGCCCATGTACCATTAAGCAGGATATATGATAAGTCTGATATGTTTTAGGGTGAAATGAAGAGCATTACGCTAGTTTTTTTAGGATTAATTAGGAGTTTGACAGTGGTCAACTAAAAGTTTAATTGTCCTTGCAACTGAAGCAGACTTCCTTGGAGAATTATGTTTTAAGTACATAGAGAGAACAGACACAAAGAGCATGGTCACAGCCCAGATCATCAGATTTTAGTTTTAATTTCCTGTGGTCCTGTATCAACCATTTCAGCATTTTGGTCAGTTCATCTTCCAAGTCCCATGTAAACTGCAACAAGTAAAAAAAAAACAATTCAGTGCCCTGATGAAAAAACATGATTGACATGAACATGAAATTCCTGAAGAGATCCAAATCCCATGACTCCTCATTTGCAGAGCAGCAGATTGCTAGGTTCTGGGGAGTGGTGCAGTGGCTATGACTAGAGTCAACATGGAAGTTTTCTCAGTCCTTAGTGAGGCCAGGGGATACAATCCTGTCTTCCCCAAAGTGGGGAATTCCAGGCGTCCTGGATGGTCAATGCAACCGTGCTGATCATGACTGGAAGCATGATGTCGGCAGAAAAGTCCTGAACTCCTCCTGGAAAATCCTTTCTGAAGATGGAGTATTACAGGACCAATCCACATTCTGCCTGATCAACATTTCCCAGAACTTAAGGTCATCGGGGGAGAAACAGGAATTACCATAGTTCACACCCAAGACAGGTAATTCTGAATTGGAATCCAGCTGCTCCCTCAGGTTCTGACATTTCTTCAGAATCTACAAACAGGAACTGTATTGTCAATCAGTTTTACCTCTTGGAAAAGCCACAGTCTCAAAGAAAAGTGGTTCCTGTGATAGACCTGATCCTGTAAACTGAACACATTGCTATGCCAAGTGCTCTTGCACCAAATGGCGCAACTTCAAAAGATGATAAATTAGCTACCACCCAGAGCAGTCAGAGCTGCAGCAACCAGTAAAGACTCACTCAATTGTTGATAACAAAACTTATACAGCCTTGGCATCAAGGACTCAAATGCTATAGCATGGAGTCAAATAGAGAAAACTGGCACAAACACTGACCTCATCACTCTGGTACGAAATCCTAGATCCAAAGGTATTACAGAAGTCAGTACAACCAACAGCAAACTCAGAACTGCAGAGATCTTTCAAGGCCCTCAAGAGCAGACAATACCAGTGTAGAAAACACAGCCATTGAGTCAAATCTAGGTCCCTCAAATATTGACACCCAAGAGATCAATGTAGGAAACTATGACAAATTGGGGAACTGAGTCTCTGCCCTGCAAGCAAAGGGGGATGAAAACAAATCCATCTTAACTAGAGCCTGCAATATGGCCTGCATCATCTGTTTAGAGTCAAGATCCATCATTATGCTCTGTTGGGCTGTGATGACAGATCTTGAGGACCTGATGGACAAAACACAATGGGTAGAGGGAGGCCAGAGAAAATACATTTTAACAGTTTGGGCAGATTTAGGCAAGAAAGATAACTGCCTCCAACAGAGCAAGGATAAAGTACAGTTGTGTACACTTACCATAAATGTAGATGTCCGAGTGTATTCACTGTTGTAGTCATCACATTTAGATTATCTGCTTGCAGTAGCCCTCAGTTGGCCTGATTATCAAATTTTTGGGTCCTGCGTCGGTTGCCGTCTCATCTTCCGTGATGCCAGGTAGTCAGGTGTATAAAGCATGCAGCCGATGCCATTACACCAGTTTTTCTTGCCCCAGATGTCAGGTGCCCCCGTTAATGGGAAGCAATTAAATATAAATATACAAGGTTATACCTCCAACAAAAAAGCAAATACACCAAAACGCTTTTAAATATAGTAAAGGAGAATAGAGGTATAGCCAAAAGAAGTCAAGGGGCTTGAGGGAGGATAACCAGGACTGCAACAGTGAATACACTCGAACATCTACATTTATGGTAAGTGCACACAACTGTACTATGTTCCTCATGTTTCATTGTTGCAGTCATCACATTTGGGTAGATTCCCAAAGCTAAGGATGGGAGGAGGAATTTAGAAAGCATTAGGACCAGCTATAAGGCCCTGCAAGACTGCAGTGACAAAGCCAGCTCTGGATTTAGAGAAAATTGGCAAATGGTAATGCTTGGTGAAAGTATGTACAGAACTTCAGGTAGCAGCTTCTAGGATGTCTCTGGTAGGGACACCTCTGAGAAAGGCTGTAGAGGTAGACGCAGCCCTGGTTGAATTGGATCTAATCCTCTGTGGGATAGGTTTTCCATGGTGCTTATAGCAGAAATGAATGCAATGGCCCATCCATTTAGAAATGGTTTGCTTTGAAATAGCCTTCCCCTCTGCCCCTGCAGCAAATGCCACCAGCAGTTGTTCAGATTTCCCTTGAGGTTTAGTCCTAAGTAAAATCTAAGTTGTCTGTGCACATCTAAGGAGTGCAGTATCCGTTCCCCTTTGTTCTGTGGATTAGAAAAGAAGGTTGGCAAATGAATGGACTGATTAAGAGCCACACTGGATACCACCTTGGGCATGAAAGAGGGATTGGTCCAGAGGGACACCCTATCTGCATGAAAGATGATGAAAGGCTCCGCTGCCTTAAGGGCCTGTAATTCAGATACACTTCTTGCTGAAGTGATTGCTAAAAGGAAAGCTGTTTTCCAAGAAAGGAATTTTAACTCTGCAGTTGCAGCTGGATCAAAAGGAGGAAGAGTGAGTTTTTCCAATACAAAATTAAGGTCCCAGGCTGGAGTTGGGGCTCTCCTGGGTTGTCTTACGTTTTTGGCCCCACTGAGGAACTGCTTGAGCAGTGGGTGAGAAAATAGGGGTGGTTCTGTGTTGCAATGAGCTGAAATGGCTGACACGTGAATTTTGATGGAGGAAAAGAAAAGGCCCTTGTGAAGCATCTCAGGTAAGTACTGGAAGAATTTGTGGTAAATTGGGCACTGCTGTGGCCATCCCTTGAGTTTGGCTCCAGGCACAGAATCGTTTCCATTTGTCATCATAACATTTTCTAGTACTAGGCCTCCTTGCCTCCAAAATGACATCCAATACCCGTTTACTGAGGAATGGTAATTAGCCAAGCTGCCAGGTACAGGGTTTGAAGCGGAGGGTGCAGAATCTGGCTCTCCTGCTGAGACAGCAGGGTAGGGGTCTGAGGTAGATGCCATGGGGCCAGCTGAGACACACTGCATAAGAGGGGGTACCAGTGTTGGCGTGGCCAGTCTGGAGCAATCAGCATCATCCTTGGTTTGTCCTGTTTGAAGTTAAAGTACTCTGGAGAGGAGAGGCAGAGGGGGAAAGGCATAACCTGATAGATTTTTCCAGCTGAAGGACAGGGCATCTACTTTCCAAGCTTGTTTGTGGGGAGTCCTTGTGCAGAATTTGTCCAATTGGTAGTTGTGGGTGAAGGCAAACAGGTCTATATCTGGGATCCCCCATTTGTTGATCAATAAGTTGAAAAGCTTTGGTTCCAGTTTCCACTCGTGTGGGTCCATGAGATTTCTACTTAGTTCGTCTGCCATTGTATTTAGTTTTTCTGGCAGGAACTGAGCCTGTAGATGAACTTGGTAGCTCAAGGCTGTGTTCCAGAGCCATGGCTAGTCTGCAGAAGGGGTAAGAGTGGGTACCACCCTGCTTGTTTATGTGCCACATAACAGTGATGTTGTCCGTCTTTACCATTAATTGTCCTGGAAGAATGTGGTCCTTGAAGGCTGTCAGAGCATTCTGTATGGCTAACATTTCTTTTTGATTGATATGCAGGTGCATTTGACTTTGGTTCCATTTGCCCTGAATGCACTTCCCTGCCAGGTGAGCCCCCCATGCATAGTCTGATGTGTCTGCTGTTAGGGTTTGGGCGGCAGGGGGTAGAGTAAATGGTAGTCCCTCGTTTTGGTGCAGGCCTCTGCCCACCAAAGGAATTCTAACCATAGGCAAGGTATGATAGGAATCATTACTTCTAGATCCTGAGAATGTGGACACCATAGACTTTTTAGATACCAATGCAGTTTCCTCATATGCAGTCTTGCATATGGAATTAGTAGAATGCATGAGGCCATGAGCCTCAAGGCTTGCAGTATTTGCCTTGCAGATAGCAGGGTTTTTGTGGCCACTAGTTTGAAGTAAGTTGTCAAATGAATTTATTTCTCTGGCGTGAGGAAAGCCATCTGGGAAGTTGTGTTCAAGCTTGCTCCCAGGAATATAATTTGTTGACAGGGTGCCAGCTGTGATTTCTTATCATTTATGGTGTACCCCAGACAAGTTAACAGCTTTTGTACAAATCCAGATGATTCAGAAGTATGTCCTGGCTTTCTGCCTGAATTAGACAATCGTCCACGTATGGGTATATTTGAATATTTCTTTGCCTGCAAAATACGACTGGAGCTAGGCACTTTGTGAATACCCTGGGTACAGTAGATAAGCCAAAGGGCAATGTAGAGAACTGATAGTGCATGCAGCCTGCTTTGAAGTGTAGGTATTTTCTGCAAGATTCCCTGATTAGGATGTACAGGTAGGCTTCCTTTAAATCCAGTGATGCCACCAGGCATTTTTGCCTCTCATGGGAAGCAACTGGTGAAGAGTTAGCATTTTGAATTTTGGAATCACCAAAAAGGTGTTTAGGATAGACAGGTCCAGGATAGGCAACATGAATTGTCTTTTCTGGGTACCAGGAAAAGTCTTGAGTAGAAATATTGTCCCTTTTCCTCTTCTGGTACAGTCTGAATAGCCTTGAATCTTAAGAGAGACAGTACCTGCTTTTGAGCCTCTGCCCACTGATTTGGGGGGTAGATCTGGCCAACCATTTGGGGTTGGTAATGTGTTAAGTGAAATCTGTATCCCTGGGAAACTATATTTAAAACCCATTTGCCTGGGTAAGGAGTTCCCAGTTTTTTGCTTGCAGAGCAATCTTTCCCCCTAAAGGAGCAGTCAGTCGAGAAGTGCTTTGTAGTTTTAAAGTGAAGTCATTGAGACAGCTTACCATAGGGGTGAGTCTTACTACTCCCTGACTTGGAAGTGGGAGCCCCCCACTGTTTAGTCCTGTGTGTATCCTGGGACTGGAGCCTAGGTGTTCTGCTGGTTCTGGGTTTGAACTGAGAAGGCCTGGAAGAGGCAGGAAAGGACCAATTTTTTGAGGGCCAATGCCTACTAAATCTAGGAGGCTGCACTTGTATGAAATATTTAACAGTTTGCATAGATTAGCTTTTTCCTCCATCTTTTAAAGAAAGAACTTCTTCTGCTTTGTCGCCAAACAGGCGGTCCTGATTTAAGGGAGCATCCAGTAATTTTGTTTTAACATGATCTGGCAAAGACTGCTCCTTAAGCCAAGCATGCCTTCTAAGTACAGACCCAGTGACAGCAGCCCTGCAAGATGCCTCTAGTGAATCAAAACCACATTGCAAAGTATGCTTTCCAACCTGTTCAGCAGAATGCATTAAATCCTGTAAACCCTTATTTTCAGCACAATCAGGAATCAACATCATTTTCTGTTTAAGCAATCCAATAATATGCTGCTGATACTTTAACATATGAAACTGAATTTAAGGCCCTAATGGCCAAGGTTGCAGAGGTGTATACCTTCTTACCCCATCTATCCAGGCCCCTGGAATCTCTATCAGAAGGGGTAGGATTTTTTGGCAATAGTAGCCTTAATGCCCTTGGGTCCCTGTGAAATGGTCTCAGGATCCGCAGTAGGATTTTTAAAAAGGAACTTGTGAGAATCAGGCCCTGTAATATCTATCAGGTTTTCTGGGAGCAGGAGGCAAGAGTCAGGGGCCAAGCCAGATTCTGAAAAGGCATAGTCAACAATGTCCAGCACAGGAGGGATAGCTAAGGGCCTGTGTTGGGGCAGGAGTAAGAAATCTCTAAGCCTCTTTTTAGAATCAGAGTAATCCTGGCTTTCCCACTGAAAATGCTCCCTAAGAGTATGCAAGGTTTCACCAAAAGAAAAATCCTCTGGGGGAGAAGCAGAGGGAATTGAGTCCTCTGCATCAGAATCCTCATAGGTAGAGAAGGATAAATTCTGGTCATCAGAGGAGACAGAAATTTCAGAATCCTGGTCAGAAGTATCATAAGCAAATTCAGTCCAAGGTCTCTTAGAGGGTGAAGGTTGGCTTCCCCTGATTAAAGTAATAAGGTCTTCAGCCATTCTTATAATTTGATTTTTAGGCATAGAGGCCTGACCATGCGGTCTGGGCATCAGTTTCCTAGTCATGGTTCAAGTTTTAGGTCTAGAAGAAGATGGCGTCAGTTTAATATGCAAGTTAGTAGGCCTGAATACACCCTGAGAAGCTGGTGCCTGCACAGCGACTCTGGACCCATCCAAGGCAGAGACATCCGCAGGTTCCACAGTTGAAGCATCTCGCAGCATGGTCTCAGTAGATGCCTGCGAATCTGAAGTAGTGGGTATCAGGGGCTGCAAAAGCGCCTCACTGAGTACCGACGAACTGGCGACTAGCTTAGGCGAAGCGTCGTCAGCAGCTTTGGACCTAGGCGGCCTGTCTCTGTCTTTATCTTTGCGTTTTTTCAGAATGTCGGCAGTCGGGTGGCTTATTGAAGACATATCTGGATAATTGAACCGAGCACTAAAATATTTAGAAGCGAAAATGTACCAACGACGAGTAGTTCGTGGTTTAAATAAGGCAGAACACCGACAGCGAGGTACATCGTGGTCAGGGCCTAGGCAAGGAATACAGTACAAATGAAAATCTTTATGAGGTATTTATTTTCCACAAGAAATACAATTATTGACTTTTACTGACATCGGTTTAGAGCAAGAAAAAGATTCCCCAACGGGGTACTTAGCTTTAGTTGAAGACTTTGATTCTGAAACTCGAAAACAAAAATTTCAGGAGTCGGCCAACCGGCACTTGCGAACTGCTTCTGCTTCGGGCACCACAGGGCAAGAAAGACTGATGTAATGGCATCAGCTGTATGCTTTATACCCCTGACTACCTGACGTCACGGAAAATGAGACAGTAACTGACACATGACCCAAGACTTTGATAATCAGGCCGACTGAGGGCTACTGCAAGCAGATAACCCAAATGTGATGACTGCAGCAGTGAACACGAAGAACATCAAACTGTCAAGGTACGTCTCCGCCTTCAACATTCAGCCTCAATACACAAAGAGGAGGAAGACCGCCTGTCCTCTACATTAGGCTTTTTTTAATGGGGCTGAGGAAGAGGAATAAGAGGGAGACCCCTAATGTTTATGCTTAGGATTGGCCTTGGGCTTCTGAAAAGTTTCCTTGATGAAGAGGAAGCCTCCCCTTCTTTTCACTAAGAAAACATCTTCAGAGTATTTTGTTTTTTTGGTTACACAAGAATCCTCTTAAAGAGCTCATAAATTTCATAAGCCTGTGAAAGATACGGAGCCTCCATACAAACTAATCATAAAGTGTGCCTGTCCTGAGGTTGTATTTTGTGCCTGCAATGGTAGCACTCCTGAGGATTGCATAATATCATCAAGTGTGCAAAACACAATACACATGTACACACTCAGATTACAGTGACACTTTCACAATCCGTTACAAAAGTCTCCAGTTCAGAAAACACACTACCATCTAGTGCACACAATTGTTCAACAAAGACATATATACAAAGAAATACCAGACTTGGTTTTAAATACTCCAAAAAAAAAAAAATACTCAAAAAAAAAAAAAAAGATTTGACAGATGTACACCCATGACGTGGGGATAGTGAATCAAGAAGTGCAACGGATTAGCAAGGAGGAAGTAAGGATAGCTATGAAGAGGATGAAGAATGGAAAGTCTGTTGGTCCAGATGACATACCTGTGGAAGCATGGAGGTGTTTAAGAGAAATGGCAGTGGAGTTTTTAACCAGATTGTTTAACGAAATCTTGGAAAGTGAGAGGATGCCTGAGGAGTGGAGAAAAAGTGCTTTGGTACCGATTTTTAAGAATAAGGGTGATGTGCAGAGCTGTAGTAACTACAGAGGGATAAAACTAATCAGTCACAGCATGAAGTTATGGGAAAGAGTAGTGGAAGCTAGGTTAAGAAGGGAGGTGATGATTAGTGATCAGCAGCATGGTTTCATGTCAGGAAAGAGCATTACAGATGCGATGTTTGCTCTGAGAGTGTTGATGGAGAAGTAAGAGAAGATCAGCAGGAGTTGCACTGTGTCTTTGTGGACTTGGAGAAAGCATATGACAGGGTGCCTAGAGAGGAGTTGTGGTATTGTATGAGGAAGTCGGGAGTGGCAGAGAACTATGTAAGAGTGGTGCAGGATATGTACGAGGGTAGTGTGACAATGGTGAGGTTTACAGTGGGAGTGACGGATCCATTTAAGATGGAGGTGGGACTACATCAAGGATCAGCTCTGAGCCCTTTCTTATTTGCAATGGTGATGGGCAGGTTGACAGACTAGATCAGACAGGAGTCCCCATGGACTATGATGCCTGCAGATGACATTGTGATCTGTAGTGAGAGTAGGGAACAGGTTGAGAAGACCCTGGAGAGGTGAAAATATGCTCTAGAGAGGAGGGGAATGATGGTCAGCAGGACTAAGATATGTGTGTGAATGACAGGGAGGATAGAGGAATGGAAAGGATGCAGGGAGTAGAGTTGGCAATGGTGGATGAGTTTAAATACTTGGGTTCAACAGTTCAGAGTAGTGGCGAGTGTGGAAGAGAGGTGAAGAAGAGAGTACAGGCAGGGTGGAGAAGAGTGTCAGGAGTGATTTCTAACAGACAAGTACGAGTGAAAGAGAAGGTTTACAAGAGGGTAGTGAGACCAGCTATGTTACATGGGTTGGAGACAGTGCACTGACAAAAAAATCAGGAGTCAGAGCTGGACATGGCACAGTTAAAGATGTTAAAATTTGCATTGGGTGTGACGAGGGTGGACAGGATTAGGAATAAGTACATTAAAGGGTACAGTCCAGGTTGAACAGTTTAGAGACAAAGGCAGAGTGGCAAGATTGTGTTGGTTTGGACATGTGCTGAGAAAGGATGCTGGGTATATTGGGAAAAGGATGCTAAGGATGGGGCTGCCAAGTAAGAGGAAAAGAGGAAGGCCTAAGATAAGGTTTATAGATGTGGTGAGATAGGACATGCAGGTGGTTGGTGTGACACAGCAAGATGCAGAGGACAGGAAGAAATGGAAACAGATGATCCACTGTGGCGACCTCTAATTGGAACAGCTGAAAGAAGAAGAGAGATGTAAACCCAAAAGGGCACAGAAAAATGGCTGTGAGAAAAGAGGAGGGGTAATTCACTGCTCTCAAAGGGAAGAAAAATAACTTTGCAGAAGAGCTAAGCACTTTTCTGTACAAGAAAAAAGTGAAGAAGCCTGATCCCACTCTTAGAAAGTTGTAAGGAGTTAAAATAGATACTGCTTAAAACCTAGGTCCATCTTGAGTCGCATAAGCATATCTCATGCAGCAAGAGGAATGTGGAAGAGGATATGAGAGGTTTAGAAGCTGAAGCCCAGGAAAGTCTTCAAAACACCTCTGATAATGCATCAACCTGAAGCCCTACATGTTGAAAAGGATGGATATCATCCAAAATTTATGGTTGCAGCAAGAGTTACCAAAGCATTCAGACACTCCTTCTCATAGATGTCAGGTAGTTTGTCTGCTCAACTGACGGTCGTTTGTAATACACCACAAGTACAGCAGTGTCCACAACGTTTAGTGGGATGCATAAACTCATTTTCCAAGTCTCTCCTAAGCCTTAGACTGACTGCCAGGAGGATGGACAGTTTTTTTTTTTTTTTTTATTTTAAATAGAGTGTCAATCTGGTTGAGTTTACAAGTCTCTGTACAAGTGAAAGACCGTGTAAATTTTTCTAGGAACAGGTTCTGCTGTGGCTTGTTCTCAATTAATATTAATTCAGTCTTTAAAGATGTCTTCCATCAGAAGCACCACCCAAGTGTCTTACTCAGGGATACAGCAAATGAATGGAAACATTCAATGGGGAGAGGGAAATGTAACAGAAAGTCAATCCCCTTTTTCCTCTCTTGTATAAATGATGAGAATTACTTTACACTTTGGATCATATGGAAGGTACAGAAGGAGCAGCTCCTTCCTTCTTACCAGGTCCTCAAATGCATCCTTATGAGCAGCCTGCTGCAAGAAGAAAGAATGTAGTAGGCTTCCTTTGGCCTCTTGGGAGTTAGCTCCCCAGGTGATGACGAGCCTTCTGGATGACCTGGATTCCTGGGCTGGAGGAGTTAATGTTGACAGTTTATCAAAGTCTAAAGAGGCAGACAGACTTGAGAGTGTACAGGAACAGATACGAGTAAGCTAAAAAGGGTCTGGGAGAGCCAATGTTGCACCAGGACAAATGGCGAAGCAGATGCTCATAGCAACAGCTGCTACACCACAGTTTGGGACAGCAGATGCAAAACTCAGTCCAGCATCAACTGATAATGAGTTATCCTCAAGAAACGAGTACACTAAAAGCCAAGAGACCCCCATACCAGCTGAATCCAAACCTGAAAACAAAAAGCAGTTGCGTTACATAGCTAACGTATGGTCAGTGTAACAGATATGGCACTGGCCACGCAACATAGCAGTGGACTCACATTACTATGGAATGGACTGAAAGCAACAGATCCAGAAACAGATCCCCCTTTCAAAGGCTCTAACATGAAAAGAGTTGGTGAAATCAGGGCCATTATCTGCTGGTCCAGAACAGCGACAGCCTGCATCAGAATGCCCCAGGAAGAGTTCAAGTGAGCCTTGGAAGTCAGTGATGTCTGCAGTACAGACATCAAACCTGGATAAGCCAGACAAGAGGGTGGAGCAGGTCTGTAGATGTTTAAGCAGATGCCATAAACTTGACAGTTGCTGCTAATTTTCAGTCTGATCAGTAGAACCTCCAAGTACTGGAGTTCTCAAAATGGACTTCTATAAAGAAAGTTTACTAATTACTGCAAACTGGAGGCAGTCAGCAAATACTATTCTGATATTCAAATACTCCAGCATGGGCTAGACCAAACAAACACTTGGTATGTTAGTCATGGACTTACCCTCAATGCCAAAAAATGCAGTACAGTTTCCTTTGGTAAAGCTAGCCTTACTTTTGCTTAACTTATACACAATGTTAGTCATACCTGACACCATTATCAGGCACTTTCCTGATGGACTCTTCTTTGACCACCATATCTCAGGTGGTAGAAAGTTTTCCTACCTTGGAACAACTTTGTTTATCATTTCAAGGTCAAAAGAATTTATAGACCCCCTTTATTCCTCCTTTACTATGCCCATCATGGAATACTATGTCTCTTTCAAAATGCAACTACTATATAACCAAACCAACTCCAGAGACCTCAACAATTCCTCACCTAAAACATCTTGGATCCCAGTACCCTTAGCTATTCTGGCAGATTAAAAGGTCTGTCCCTCTATGCAGTGTCATACGAACTCCTGAGGGTTGATCTCCGCTTAGCTTTAGCTGCAGTGAATGATCCAGCACACCGTGAACTCCTTCACCTAATTAGAATCGGTGTCAAATCAAAGCAAACACCCACTCTAGAGATCTAAACCTACACTACCACACCAACACCTCCAGATACAGTGAAAGATACCCAACCACACATTTTCCCCATTTGTAGAATATGCTGCCTTTTGCATATTAAGCGGAGTAGTTCCCTAGCAACCTTAAAAACAGTTGGGATGACTGAATGGGTGACTACCAAACTGCACCAGTTATATCTGGAGAAAATCTACATATAGGGGAACAATGTTAGCCATTCATCAGTACTGGATGATGTGGTTGAGCTTCTCAGTGGTTTTCTTGGCCATGGGCTTAGTAACAGTCTATAAAGACAGAGATAAAGGCCTTTCTAGTGGTAGTTGATGCTCCGGCCAAACAGGTAAACTCTCCTAAACAGAAAGCATCAGCCCTAGCAGTATAGGGAAATCACATGCCACCAAAAGTTCACAGGTATTTACTAGGCTATGGATCCAGAAGCACTGTATGAAGCCTAGCCACACATTCTCATGATGGTTTAAATGTCTTACAGAATATAAAAGAACTTATTAAAAGGAAAGAACCAGGGCCTTTTAAGACATTTACATATCTACCCTATCCAAGAAAGGCAAGGGTAAATTTGCAGATACCCATACCCAGGACCATTACTAGTATTTACAGACTACAGCACAGTGATGTGGTACATAGAAAATGGGGGTCCATATCTTACTCTCTGTGCAGGCTAGACATAACAGCCTGGGATATAGCTTTTCAGCACAATCTCACTCTACAGGTATTTTGCATACCATCAGTGCAAAACTGTGCGGCAGAGAAACTGAGCAGAATTATTCTGTAAGGAACACCTCAAATGTATCTTTTCTCCTCCACGCAATACCATCAACTGGCAAAATTCTGCTCCAGGACTCCATGAAAGAAGGACAGGACTGTTCCTGTATGTTTTTTCCCCCTTTCTACCAATATCTAGGTTCATTCTGAAGACTCAGACTCTCCACAGAACATTATGATGCCTCTCTTCTGGTCCAGGCAACAGAGATTTTCCCTTCTTTTGGAAATGGTTAAGGGCAATTACCACAAGCCTCCTCACAGACTGGACTTACTCATGCAGGACAAGGTGTATTTGATGCAGCCCCATCCCAAATAATTGCAACTGTATGCCATGGACGACAGAATCTTAACATCTTTTAGGCATCTATTTTTTAGAATGAGCAATAGGTATTAAAGGAGGCAACAAAATCTGCTACTGGAAAATTTTGCATTAGCAACTGGAAAATATTTCTAATTGGTGCCAAGACAGGAAACAGACACCCTTCAGGGTTAGTGTTTCTTTGGTGTGACATTATTTCGGTGAGTTACTATTCCCTGACTTATCTTACTACTCCATCAAGGTTTATTTGTTGACCCTTTCAGCACGTCTGCCCATGGATCCCCTTCTTTCAATGCAATGTCATGTAAAAATGTTTTTTAAAGGGGTGTTGCATACCAAGCCTTATAGAAAAAAAAGGTCGTTCCTCCTTGGGAATCTTCATTTTGTGTTGGAAAAACTCTTGCTCCATTTGAACCAGCTAATCAGGCTGACTTGTGGTTCTTAACATGGAAAACTGTGTTACTGATTGATCTGACCTCTGCAAGAAGCATACTTCTGTTGCAAACTCAACAGGGAGTCAACCTCAGCTCATTTGTCACAAAGACAGGGTTTTCATAAGTACTAATCTGTCATTTATACATAAAGTGGAATCTGTTTACTTCAAGCCAAGCTGCCCTTCTCACAGTCTTCTTTCCAGAAGCTAAAGATGAGGAAGAAAGAATACTCCATATCTTGGTTGCCCACAGACAACCTGAGTACTATCCTGACAAAACAAAATCATTTAGAAACTCCGATTATTTTTAATTTCTTGTGATAAGAAAAAAGGGCAACCCTGTTAAGAGAAAAAGTTTTAAAAACATACTGTTATTTGTCTTTTTCCTCTTCTTGCAAAGTGAACATGTTATTTGTTGGGATATGCCTATCAAAGATGGGCCTCATCTGTGAACAAAATGCAGCATTGCATATGAACCTGAATAATAACTGTTTTCTGCATTTCAGAATAAAGAGATTTGGTTATAGCTCAGTGAAGCCTGGGATAAGGACGCACGGCAGAGTAAGAGTTAATTTACTAAAGCAGGCTGTGTGTCCTGGAAAATTTGAGCTACCATTGTTGAACTGAACATTCTGTACTACTTGAACATTCTGTACTAACTGTTGGTTTGAGGTGATTTGTGATAAACATGTTTACCACAGGTGTTTTCCATAGCCAACTGTCAACGGTCAGAAATGTAACAAAAAGTTGTTTTGCTTGCAGTATAAAAGTTGATGTCAGTAAACAAGTTAACCAGAGGAGATCATCTTGGCCAACATGTTGTGTAATCTGGTTAGCTGCTAATAAAGAAGTTTTTCATCACCTGAGGCAGATGTGACTCGTTTGAATTTTTCTTCTGACAAACCCATATCAAGCAGACAATTTACAAGTGGTTGTCTCATATTATTACCTTTTGTTATACCCATCACAACAAGGCAATTCCAGGGAAGGTCTAGGTTCATTCTACCAGGTCCCTGGCTTCATCTGGGGCTTTTTGGAAAGGGCTTGATTCTATAAGCATTCTAAAAGCAGCAACTTGATTCACTGTGCATACATTTACAAAGCAATATAAACTAGACACCTTCTCCAGGTCTAAGACTGGCTTTTTAGATAATTTCCAGGGGCTGCTGGACCCACATCCTTCCTCCACCCAGTCAGTTTAAGCTACAGCAATCTACCCATACAGCTAATGATACTGTAGCAGTGATCAAAACAAACTGTTTTTAAAGTAGTGAATACTGTAACAGAAATAAAAGAACTGGAAGTGGGATCTTTAGAAAAAAAAGGTAGGACCAAATTACATAGAAAAATGGAAATTGTGGGAAACACACATACGGAATAATGTTTTGGAGGAGGAGTGAGGTGTAAGGGAAGGAAGGAATTGATTGACTGATGTAATGTATTGATAATTATATAAAAAAGGATGTATAATGTTTTCAACTGTGAATATGTTAAACATGGTTTGTTTTCTTTTATATAAATGCATGTCTGCCTGTGTCTAACTGGTAATTCAGTGAAGGTGTTAAAAACAATTCGCAGGTCTGATGTGACACCCTTTCCCCACCTTTGTAAAGTGGTACCACTACAACCTGTTTCAAAGGCTAGGGACATAGCCACATGATGAGCATACTATGACTGACAATGGTTTAAAGATATTCTCAGTTTCTTGTTGACTCCCAAGAGGTTAATGTTGCCTGGTTCCACTTACTTGAGTTTTTAATTTCACTTTTAGCAGCAGTTATTGTCTATATAACTCTCACATGTATTGTTTATTGCAAAGTGTGCACATTTATTCTGCAAGCCCATTCATTATTGTGTGTGGCTGGGAAATTATTTTGGTGTGTTCTTGATAACATGTTACATTCACAATTTTCCTTTTCAATTTTCTGATATAATTACAAAATTTCATTATTACTATCAACCTCTGAAATCAAACAGAGTTCATAGCTGGATTTGCAAGACACAAGAAAAGTATATAGTTTTGATTTGATACCTTATTTAATCTAGATGTTTTCTTCAACAACAAACTATTATGACAAAGTAAACCAACGTAATCGAACAAGGAACAGAAGGAAAGCAGCCAGAAAGTACCAACCAAAAACGAAAATCCAACAGGACACTTGGGTATAAATGCCTGAACGCAAGTTTATTATAAGTAAAGGAGCGTTTTCGCTGCCCAAACAAGCCGCAGCTTCATCAGAAATGAAAAATACAAATTGTAGCGCCAACAATTTTTATATACAAAAGGAGGTGTGTCTATCGACATCACTTCCTAAAAAGGCGCTCAGAAAAGGAACAGTCAAACAGTCAAAGGATTATAAAAACAAGATAATATATAATAAAAAATAACAATCCTAAATATCTACTAATAACCAAATAATATAAAGATAATATAAAATGGTTACATATTATCTGAATAACCTAACCACATAAAAATCCTAAATGCCACTACATATTCATGTATTAACCTCTTAAAATATATATTGTATATAATAAAATATATGAATTTCCTAAATTAAGTCCTATCTCTGATAACTTTTAAATCTTAGAACTGCTGAAATATTGTAGTTCTCGTTCAGACCTGGAACATTGAAAGCGTCAAGTTTTATCTGCCATTCAAGCTCACGTAATTCCAACATAAGGGAAAGAGGGCCACCCCTAACACTAAGGGGAAGATGGTCAATGGCCATAAAAGAAAATTTATGGCCTGGATAACTAAAAGTGTGCTTCGCGAGGGCATTTTCCAATTTGCCATTCCTAATGGCATAAACATGTTGGTATATCCGTTCGCGAAATTTACGGTCCGTCTTGCCTATATAAAATGCTTAACAGCAATCACAGAAAGCCACATATACAACAGATCTAGTGTCACAGTTAATTTTATGATGGATAGGATATCTTCTATCTCTAATAACAAAAGATTCTCCTGTTTTAACTATTCTACACCAGTTACAGGCACCACATGGAAATGACCCTTTTCGCCTAATAAATGAATTGGCACTTGAATTTCTCTGTAGTAATTCCTTCATATTTTTACCTCTCCTATAAACTACTTTTGGACATGGTCCTAATTTGTCTAGGAGGAACGAGTCACTACCTATGAAATGCCAATTCTTACAAATGATGGCCCATATATACTTAGAATCAATATTAAAGGTAGTAATGAAACTAGTTGGAATCTTTACTTTCTTATTATCTAAAGGGCACATATGGGATGAATTTGGAGTCAATGCGTCGTCCAAAGTGTTAGAAGAAGCAATTGACAAAACCACTGGGTTTTTATTTTCTTCAAGTAAAGGTTTGTAAAAACCCGTTGATCTTTTGAAATCAACCTCCCCAATAATCACATCAATAAGGGTAGACGGGTTACCCCTATTAATAAAAAGACTTCAAGAAATTACATTCCTGTTGGAAAGAATTATACGTGTTACACATACGAACAGCTCTAACTAACTGCCCCTTTACTATTGACCGCTTCTGCCTTAATGGATGTAAACTAGAAAAATGAAGCAAGGAATTACAGTAGGTAGATTTCCTAAAAACAGAAGATAAAAATCTTCTGCCAGTTGGATCTTTAATCAATTTCACATCCAAATAATCAATTTCATCAGTGGAAAAACGGTAAGCGAACTTAAGAAAAGTTGTTGTCCGATTCATAAAATGTACTAAAGCTTCTGCTTCAGGGGCATCACCATAAAACAATATAAAAATATCATCAAGGAAGCACGTGTACAAGCGGAAATGATCTTTAAACTCAGGGTTTTCTAGTATGAACTTCTTCTCCCGATAAGCCATAAACAAATTGGCAATGCTTGCACCACACGGGGAACCCATGGCTACTCCCTGTTTTTGAAGGTAATATTTATTGTCAAAGGCAAAAAAGTTAGAACTAAGGACAATATCAAGAAGTTCTGTTACAATATCAATTTCATTTTGTACAGCTTTAAGCTCACTTAACATTAACCCTATCCACTCAATAGCTTCCAGATGGGGGATGGAAGTATAAAGATCAACAACATCTATAGTAAGAAAGTTGTTGAAATTGTCAAAATCGATGTTGTTAATGTTACTTAAAAAAGACCAAGAGTCTTTGCACACAACTGGGATAGCCTTGATGTATTTAGCCAAGATATGATCTATGAGTCTGGCACAAGGGTGGGTCATGGAAGATCTACCATCTACTAACGCTCTCATCGGTGGGTTCCCAAGATCTTTATGGATCTTGGGAATTCCAAACATAACAGGTACCTTTGGAAATGAGATGTCTAAAAAATTATACAAATCAAGGTCAATTTTACCGGTCAATCTAGATGTTTTCATGAATTTCTCAACTTTTGAAAGCCAAGTAGCATCTCTTCTCTTCTTCTGCAAGTCTTGTTTCCAACAAAATATGTTTTTGTTCACTTTAACTGTATATTTGATCTGCGGTGGTGGTGCTGCGGTAGCGTTGTCGCCTCACAGTAAGACGCTGTCCGATTCGATTCTTAGCTAGAGCGTCTTTTATGTGGAGACATGCGTGAATGGGCATACCTTCGTTGAAGGTTGTGTGTCAGGGCTGGTAACTCGGCACGTAAAAATCAACTACCAATCATTAGCGGACCGGAGTTCCGCTGTGGCGACCCCTAACCGGGAAAAGCCGAAAGACACAAACAAACAAAACTGTACATTTGTATCTTACTGGTATGTGTTTATGAATACAGAGGTAATATCACAGAGCTCACCGACAGTACACTGACCAGATTTCTTTTCCTCACTGAGGCTAGAATTCCAGTCTAAGTATCTCATTCACTGCATCACAGTTTGCCTTGGAAAAGTCTACAAACACTACAGTCTGACTGTGCTCTTATGTAGATTATGATAGTCATAGGAGTTTTTTCTTTCTTGCTTCAATGAATACCTTCAACCTGCAGACACTGAAAACGGGTAGAAAGACTCTTGAAAAGTAAGCAGATCCAGCCAAAAATGTGGGCACCTAATCAGCCGAAAATCTGAATACTGAACGACATACAACTCTTCCTATTTCCTATAAGATTGTGTAGTACTACTCAAATATTATCAAAGACACAATGTAAAAGGTATAAACTTTAATAATGTCAGTGGTTCAACAGGTTGCGCACTCACCTTTGGTGCTTGAAGATCATAAGGCTGTGGTTTCTATTCCCACATCAGCATGGGGGGGGGGGGTGCAGCTCTCCTGAGTATGCCATCCTTCAGATGAGATGTTAAACCGAGGCACAAACCTGCCCAAGATGGTGGTTGCTCAAGTGGATGTAAAAGATCCTATGGCACTTATCGGAGAAAAAAAAAAGGTAGGGGAAATTTACCGTTGCCCTCTTCAAATTTCCCCCAGTTAGTATGAATACCACCTCTGGTCTCCCCGGAGACAGGCAAAATAACTAATCTAGTCGGATAGCAAATTTAAAGGAAAAAAAATCTACTTTACAAAGTAATTTCATTTAGCTTCTGAAAAAAGGGAGATGTAACATGTGATGTGTTTCTTTAAATTACTGGTATCACCAGTATGTTGATCATGTATTCCGTTTTGTATATATATATATATATATATATATATATATTAATACATTAAACAGGTTAAAATCTTGTGTGCTGGGGGATTCAGATAATTATATGAAGGGGTAAATCAAGCTGGAAAACAGGAGTGTACCTCCAAAAACTGGTGCATCACATGAAGGAGTAAATGTACCCCGAAAATAGGTATGCACTTCCAAAATAGACACAGTTGAGAGGTCTGCTTCAATGACCAGAAGGCATAACACTTTACAGCAAATGTTTTAGCTGAATTTGACACCAAGTTAGCTAAACTAGAACTTAATTTATAGACTGAAGGAATGATTTCAGTCTAATTGTAATCCAAGTTACTTCTAGTGTGTGGTATATGGTGTGAAATTATTAGTAAGGGCCTTAAAACGAGTGAGGGTGATGCATTTTGTAATGTGCCTAATAACATGAGATTAGACTTTTGTGAATTTATACACAGCTTATTTTTGAGAAGCCAATTCTAAACATCAGTAAATTCCTATTTTAATTCATTCTTTCTTATCATATTGGTTTTGTTTTCCCTTGTAATAACAATATCACTGTGTAACAAGTGCAGGAAATGTGTCGGATCTCAATGGATTCTACTACTGGAAAAACTCAGTCAGACTATGCCATAGTCTGCTGTAATGGAAAGGTTGGTTTGCTTTTCTTATATTGCTTTCTTGTAATCTGTATTGTTTTCACTGCTTTATTTTGTATATTGTGGTGCATTTTCATTACACTGTGGTTTAATTGTATTCTGTTTGCTACTGCATATTTAAACTAGGAAAGAGAGCAGAACTCTGTTGTGTTTTTAAAATCAACTTTCTCTCTAGTTGCCCATCCCTTACATTAATTTGACCACAAATTTTCTTCATTTTTCTCTTTTATTGGCTATTGTCACTAAGCACAGTCATTTTGTATACAGTCACTCCTCCTTCAGCTATTTAAATTTCTGGCCCTCCCTCCCACTGTATCTCACACAGCCAGAGTACTAAGTGCCCACCATACCTCCCAACCGTACCGAATTACTCAGTAAAAAATGAGTTTAGGCGTCCAAATAATGGGGTGCCACAATAGCGAGTGGCATCCCTTTATTTCCAATTGTTTTCCAGCTTTGTTTTTAAATTTTTTTCTTTTGTGCTTTTGAGCGCGTGATGACATCAGCTCCGTCAGTCTGTCGGAATTGAGCTTCAAGGGACATTTCCGGCTGTTTGAATGCACACGAGGTTTATTTCTGAATTTCTGCACAAGAACGGGGAGTTTATTTTCCTGCTAGCTAGTGACAATGGGGAAACAAGAATGGAGTTTATGATCTGCAAGGAACAGAGAGTTAGTTTCTGCATGGCAAGGAGAGTTTATTTTCTGCTACTTTGGAAACAAACAACTGCTGCAGAGCTCGGGTACTGTTTTCACTTGAACAGAGAGAGTGTAGTTATTTGTGTGTGTGTGTGTGTGTGTGTGTGTGTGTGTGTGTGTGTGTGTGTGTGTGTGTGTGTGTGTGTGTGTGTCTGTGCACTTCAGGCTCAAACCCTCTACCTTGGGCAAAAAGATAACTCCACAGATAAAGCTGCCCCTGCAAGTATGGTAACTGCACGGCTCCAAAAAGACCTTGTAGCAGTACAAAACATAGAGGTGCAGAATTGGACCAAATACAACACAAAAGCTGTGAGACAGCTAACTGATAGTCATTACCATACTTGCATGACATTGGACCCAACTCTTGGCTTCAAGAAACAAATTGATCGTTTTTTGGCATCCGTCAAAAATGAGGGAATCACAGACAACACACTACATCACCTTACGATGCCCGACCCTTCTAATCAATATATATACTTTCTACCGAAAATTCATAAGAATTTGGAAAATTCACCTGGTAGACCTATAGTTTCAGGTAGAGGTTCTATCACGGAACCATTATCTCAGTTTCTAACACAATATCTCAAACCACTTCTGAAATGGGTTAGGGCCCATATCAAAGATACTACGGAATTCCTTAAAATGATTTCTGAGATGCAGCTTGAGCCAGGGTAGTTACTTTGCACCCTAGATATTTCTGCATTGTACACTAACATTCCTCACTGGGCAGGCCTGGAAGCATTAGAATACTGGTTATACAAGTCAGAATTGTACCAACCAGGTTTCAACACTTTCTTAATTTGCCTTGCAGAACACGTTCTAACCAGGAACATGTTCCATTACCAGAACAAATGCTATTTGCAAATACAAGGCACTGCCATGGGAGCTTTGTTTGCTCCCATATATGCTGACTTATTCATGGCCCACATTGAGGAACAGCTTATCTATGACAATACACACAATCTCTGTCTAGATGAGATCGATATTTGGAGAAGATACTTGGATGACTGCTGGTTAGTATGGAGATCGGACCCTGACTATCTTATGGAGTTTGTTGGATATTTAAATGATAACAAATGGGGTATAGAATTTACAGCTAACTATAACATTAATAGGATCACTTTTCTGGATGTTTAGTCACTAGGAATAATGACCATACATTAACATCAGAAGTGTACCGTAAATACCCCCAATACAACTCTCTTCTCCATGCTACCAGCTTTCATCCCCCAGATATATGCAGAAACATCCCGAAATCACAATTTTTGCTTATGAAACGAATATGTTCAAATTATGCCACTTATCAGGTGTATCAGGAAGATTTAACCACAAGATTCAGGAATAGGGGCTACAAAATGGGGAATATTTATCAGGCCAGACACTGGGTTGCTAATCGTGACAGGCAGGATCTTTTGAGATACAGGGATAAGACTATGGGACAAGGATTCCACCATCCTACTAGTTACCACTTATGGAAGGAATACTGATGTCCTACTCAACAGTGTTCGTAGACATTGGAACATACTCTTAGCAGATGCCAAACTATGCAATATTTTGGATGACAGATGTCACTTCTCTTTCAGGAAAGGCAAGAATTTGGGGTCATTTTTAAGTCATTACAAACATGGTTGGAGATGTAAGGGTGATTCCATACAAACAACTCTTGTGGGGGACCAACTCAAGAGAGGTTTTCCCTGTGGCCACTGTACCCACTGCAGAAGGGTGATGAAGACATGCCAGTTCAGTAGTAAAAACACTGGCCAAGTATTTGAGATTTTCTTTTTGGTGAACTGCCAATAGGACTGGGTGATTTACTTGGCTACCTGTACCTGCTCTGCATTTTATGTGGGACAAACGTCCAGACCAATAAAATTCAGAATCTCTGAACACTTAAGTGACATCAGGCACAAGAAGTTCACGAATGCCTTGTATAAGCATACTGAGGTACAGAAGAATGCATCCTTTAACTTTACTGTGATAGACAGAATTATTGGACAGAGAACAAAAAACAGGTTGGCATCAGATTCTAAATAGCAAAGAAAAGAAATGGATTATCAAACTGGGGGGGGGGGCTGTTTTCACCAAGGCTTAACGAGTACCTTTAACTGGAATTGTTAATTAATTTACTAATTTGGAGCCTCACCTAGTGGTTACTTATAAAAAGGAGAAGTGTACATGTCTTAACTGCACTGAAGAAGGCTTTATAATTTTTACAGCCGAAACCGGTCTGTTTTGTCTCTTTTAAACTATGCTTTTGAGCTAGTTTTTGCAATAAATTTCTCATGCTATAGTCTGCTGGCCCTCTATGTTTTGTACTGCTACAAGTAAAAAGAGCCTAAAGTCCCTAGCCACCACCACTTGTGAATTCATGCCTCATATTTTTGTTCTGTTCCTCATTAAATCTGTGGTTTTCAGGATTTTGGCATTTGAATTTCAGACTTCATATTCTTCAGAAAATAAATGGTAACACAAAACCTTTTATTCTAGCAATTTTCTAAGTTTATAAGATCAGCATTTGAAATGTGTCTCTATTTTGGGGCTGTATTCCCCCCATTGTTGGCTTTGTCCAGGTTTTTTGTGCTAAGACGCTGACTTGAGCGCTATGGTGAGAAGTGAGATCTGAACTCTGTATTCCCCATTATTGGCTTTGTCCTGTGAGAACGGAATTCAATAAATGATAGCCATTTAAGTTTCAGTCTTACTGTCTTTCAGGAAATGGCTGATTTGGCTTAGTGGTATGTTGCTCTGACTGTAGTGCACAGAGTCCTGCGTTCAAGATTTGGCAGTGAAATGCATGGTGGTAACACAACATTTTATTCAAGCAACTTTCCAAAATTATACAAGCAATGTTTAAAATGTGTCCCTGGTTTTTGGCGTTTTGCCCCCCCCCCCCCCCCCGACAAAAAAAGTGCAAGAAGCTGTGCAAGATGCCAATGGCATACACTACTGTCATTCTATATTTTTACATATATATATTGTGTGTGTGTGTGTGTGTGTGTGTGTGTGTGTGTGTGTGTAGAAGTAGACTTATCATGAAGAGGTTTCTGAATAGGGCAGTTTTGTCATTATTGGTTCATGCATTTTGTTTCATTGCCTACTGGAAAAATGTTTAAACAATAAGTTTAAAATGCGCTTTAACTTGAGTTTAACAAGTGTGCTGTATTATACAAGGAATATAATTTAATAAAGTCAGGAAGGTCCATCAAAGAACACATGCATGTTTCTTGTTTTGTGTGCAAGGGGCCTCTGATTTGAAAATGGCCCAAAATCTTTATCCACCACTGGCCAGATGCATTTTCTTAGGATGTGGTGTGGGTTTCAATGCTGTTTCAATGAATGTGAGTTTCAAGGGAAGAGAAGTTTTAATGCAAAGTCTATTTTCATTGTGAGACAGTATTGCTTTGTTTAGCAGATATCTATTAGTGTTTGTGCATTGTGCTATAAAATGTAAAAATAAAATCCAAATAATCATTGTAGAAGTAAAGCAGCATGCACACATTAGTAAATGGGGTGAAATAGTCAGGTAATGGGACATTGGAATGGCTGCAGGGGGATTCTGGTGCTATATTTTGGTTCTGTTCTTCAGTTTGCGTTTGAAAGTTGGTATCCCACAATTCCACTGGAGTGGGTGGGGTTGTATAATTATGTATGCAAATTTTACGTTAGTCAGTGTACAGATTTGTACCTATTTTTCATGGGCCTTGTGCAGATTTATGTTGTTTTCAGGTTAAGAGGTATGGTGCCCACCTTCATCCCATCTAGCTTGCTCTTTTAAAATTAGTCTCGCTCCCCTTAGATTGCAAAGGCTTGAGTTATCCACTCTTTCATATTAAATGACTTGGTGCACACTGCAGCTCTTAGGATATTAAACAACCTTTAAAATCTGCAACATCTGGTCCAAGACCACTAATCATTAGACAGCTCACATTCCATCTTTCAATAGTCATTTCTGGATAAGTGATTCTGCTTTGCTCCTGGTGACAGAAGGTACATAGGGTCATTATTTGGTGGAGACTGCTGATCACAAGAAAGCTTGCGAACTGCTTCAGAGGTGCCAGCTTGGAATTTGTGCTTCTATTTTCCTCCCAGTGAGAGAAGGAGCAGACAGAATTGATTCCTGACTCTCTCCGATTGGGCAGTGTCTATCTATGTAGGACCTTCCTGACTGGTCTGGCTGCTATTGAAGGTATCTAAACAGGAAAGGGCTACAACAAGCCTACAGATCCCTGCATCATCTGGAACAAGATTGTTCATCACCAAAGAGCTTGTATCCCGCTTCTCATATTGTGATCAGTGCTACTGTTTTGCTTTTCATGAGAGAAGGAGAAAATGGGCATTGTATCCCATCAGCGTGAAACTATGGTGAGACCAGCGCTAGTAGTAGCTGGGTAATTAGTCATTTAGGTGAGTTCCCCTCAAGTGTTTGGCAGTGCCCTGTATAGACACAGGCATCTCAAGTTCACATTTTCCAGTAACATCACACTTGAAATTTCACCAGTACCTGGCTGCACACAGGGCAACTAGCTTGCAGTGACCAGCACTGCCCCCAGAGCTGCAAACCAGATATTTCTGACTTTACTTTATATTCTCACTGCAACTATCTAAATCAATAAAAAAATTCCTGTTGCAATGGATAAGAACTTTCCCACTACCTTCATTACCACCTTGGTGTTTTGGGTATCCAAAGGCAATGAGGAAATTGTCTCATGTTTACCAACAACCAGCAGGTTCTCAAACTGATAAGGTATGTGAGAGATGTATTTACAAATATCACTGGAGGCAATGCTATCACATAAAAGCACTCCTACATTCATTATCAGTAGAATACACGCTGCACCCATCATACACAGTACAAAACACACACAGACTTGCATGTGAGGAGGCACTTAAATGTAACCTTCCTAAACCCCAAAGATCTCCTAGAGTAAGTGCACATAACAAATGTCCTCAGCAGCCCAGAATGCACTCCTTCAGAAAATCCACATCGACACATGCAGCCACATCTCATGGAGTCTTTGCTTCTAAGCCCATAAGGCAAGCCACCACACAATACAAAATTCTGGTCATTGAAGACTCCATTGTGAGACACATTAATATCCCTCTCACCATGCTGATTTCCTTATCAGGAGACAGGATCCACCCCATTATGCAAGCATTCAGGTCACTGGACCGCAAGTACCAATATGACTCAGTTATAGCCCCATGTGGTTGTAAATGGCCTAATATGTACCACTCTACACTACATAAAGAGACATCATTGAGCTCTTGGAATGTGTCCCAGGCTGGTATGAGCCCAGCATTGAGTAGCAGTCTACCTTCTCCAAGGATGACACCACAATACAAACAGAAGGTGGCAAACTTTAATAATTGGTTTACTTTCTGGTGACATTCTAAAGGGGGGTGCAATATTTGACAGCGTGGAAGAAGAAGATCAACAGATCATGCTGCTTTGCCAGAGATGCAAGTTTTTGAATATTAGCTAAAACACTGTCCTCCCACATAGTGCATTTTTTGGGGCAATGTGAAACTGAAAATACTTTCTATACAGCAAATCAAATCAAAATCAAGAAAATCTTGCTTAATGCTAGGAATCAGAACAAGGAACTCCACTCCCTACAAGTTCTCCTCACCCTACAGAATTCAGACATCTGCACAGTCAATGAGACATGGTGCAAAGCTACAATGCCTTCACACTGGGTGTGGTATCTTGATTTACATAAAAAATAAATATATCTCAAGGCTGGACATACAGGACGATGCTCATGAGATTCTCCATATTCAACTCACCAAAGACAAAATCCAATACCACTTCATTGCAAGCTTTTGGTGCCCCTCTATGACCCAAGATACCCATAACATAACACATTTAATCTTACTGGACAAATTTACCACCTAACCTAATACCATATTCAAAGGCACTTTAATTACCCTACTTTTAACTGGACATCATGTACAACACCAAAAAATGTGAAGGCACAGAGATTCTTGATTTTATAAATACAACTCCCTGGACCAGACTTGTCAATACTTCTACCAAGGGTCCAAATATACTGGATCTGGTACTCACTAATATGGGAGAGTGCTCCACACCCCCTAGTGTAATGCCCTCACTGGTAAGGTCAGACCATAGTCTTCTTTGAAGTAAAAAAGGAAACCCAGAACCCCAGCTAACCAGAGAATGTTCAAGAACTACTCCAAGGCTAACTTCCTATTATCAAGTGATGAAATTTCAAGCACCCCCTAAACTCCGAAAACACTGCTACCTATGCAGAATGCAGAACTGTTCACAGAAATCCTATACGTGCATGTCAACAACTGCATAGAGGCAGCTGTACCCTCCAGGAATAAATACAGAAGTAACTCAAATAAGCCACAGTGGTGAAATCACATCATCAAAAGGTTATGTAGCTGACGGAAGAAAATCATAGCAAAAAATTAGGAAGTGTAGCAACCAATAGGAAAACAAACACACGTCACACAAAACAAACAATTTGATGGACAAATAAAAAATCTACCAAAGCCAAATTTAAGGTAAATTTTGCCTCCCAGGCCAAGGACAACCACAAGGCATTCTTGGACTATGTCTGCAACCCCAAAGGCAATACACAACTGTGTGTAGAGCACATTGTTAATGGAGCCACCTATAGTGAGACAGAAGATATAGCAAACCTAGTGGAAAACAAATTCATCTCTAACTTTCCCCCTCTCTCCCCCTCAGCCTTCCCTCAGGAAATGCCATCAAATATAACTCCTACTATCACCACTATGGAAAAGGCCCTCAATGCTCTCTCCAAGGCCAACACTGCATTTCAGGGCCCAGACAATATCCCATGCTGTCTTCTAAATAGCATGAAATATGACCGATCAGGCTATCTGGAATCGCTATTTAACTTTAACTTCAAACAGGCTTCATACCTCATGAATGAAGAGCAGTAACAGTCATCTCTGTACAAAGGCAGGTCATTTATATACCCTGGAAACTATAGACCCTCAAGTCTCACTAGTCTTATATGCAAAGTCAAGGAAATAATTATCATGGAAATGATAGATAATAATATAGGAAACCTCCAGACACTGGACCCAACCCAGTCTGGTTTATAAAGGCAGGTCATGAATACTCAATCTAATGGACTTCTTTGAGAAGGTCACCAAAGCAATGAAAGAGAACAAAATCATTTATACTGTGCATTCACATGGCCAAGCCATATGACACAATACCTCACTTTGACATTGTTGACAAACTCAAGAGTTTAGGTATAAACCCTTATGTCACCCAGTGGATAGCCAGCTAGCTCAGAGATATGACCCAGGAAGTTAGAACTGAGTAGTCCACCTCTACAAAAAAGAGGCCAGTCACAAATGCAGTGACCGTTCCTGGGACAGCTCCTTTTTCAAACCTACTTCTCTGAAGTCAAGGCCAACATCAAGGGCCTCTGGCTGATCAAATTTGCAAACAACTGCAAATTAGGAGCAGTCAGAGAATCCGCCACCAATACTAATGATCTCCAGGAAGAGATGACACAGGCAAATAACTTGTGTCAGAGCCAGGGAGTAAAACTAAAAGCCAAAAGAGTATCTTTTGGGAAATCATCCACTTCTGGTATCTGTTATACTGAAACACACCCCTAAGAGTTGGCCCAGTAGTCAGGGACTCTTCTGCCATTTCATGACAATTTAACAGTAATCTAGCCTTCGACCAACACATGTCTACAATTGTGAGGAACTCGTTCTATGTTGTACAACGTAAAACATAGGTATGGCATCTAGGTCTAAGGAGTTCATTGCTGTACTGTATTCTGCATTCATCTCACTTATTGAGTACAATGCCCCCTAAAAGAGTACAGGGCATAAATAACATGTCCTCTACAGACCTCCTCAAAGTCCTGTCTTCTGTCTCCTACATGCTGCTGATGGGAGATCTATGCCTAGCATACAAGGTATTGTCAGCTCCCACCCTGATGGACCTCCTGCATATCCATAAACAAGCAACACCTGAATTAACTGTTCTAAAGAGTTAAACCTTGCCTGTGATATAAATAGGACCTGCTGGAGAGACAGATATATATCCCAGAGACCATCACTTCACTGAAACATGCTCTTCGATACATGTGAAGCAGAGTTCCTCCCTAACCCAAATGAAATGTAACTTGGACATCTCGGTTTGGGAACATTCATAATTCAAAAAACAGCCAGCACCTAGATTCACACTGGAAATATTTATTTTAGATCCACGATCATACCGGTTTCGGCATCAAGCCTTCAGTGATGTTGACCCATAATGCGAACTAATTATATATAACCTAAAGTTAATTACATAATTAGCCAAAAATCAGTGAGGACAGTATTTAAAGCTATCCATCACATATCTTTGTATTTAAATAATAATGAACTCCTAATACTGAATATGTAAACACCCAAGATGTCATTCAAAGGCCCCAAACTAAAGAATATATATGTAAAAAAGATCTAATAATATATATAAACATACACCACTTATAAATGGTCATTCATACCTGGAAATAACAAACCCCTAAGTCTTATGATCCATGCTTTTTCTTTCTTATCAAGCAAACTGTGCCAACCGGATTTATTAATATGATCTCCCCTAATGATATCAATAATTTGAAACTGAAATCTAGCTTTGTTATGGGACAAAACATGCTTATAAAAGGGCACTGGACAAATGTTTATTCCTAACATCACTCAGATGTTCAGACATCCTGATTCTAAGCGGTCTAGATGTTTGTCCTATGTAAAAGCACTACATGAACAAGTCACCAAATAAATAATCCAACTCGTTCCACAATTTCCAAAACATTTAATATCAAATATTTTACTAACATTTTTACTGGAAAATTCTTTAGATTTTTTGATGTATCCACAAAAAGAACAATGCCCACATGGGAATGAACCCCTGAGCTCCTCCCCTGTAAGTGTACGTTGTATCCCTCCAACATATGTATATCTCCCTTGTTTATGCATATTTAGATAAGAGCCTGGTGTACGACCTCTCCTAAATGAATATAAACAATTAGAACCTAAAATCTTAGCTATCTCTGAATTGGCTAATAATATATTTCAATTATTAATGGCACTCTTAATAACATTAACATTTCTACCAAATGTCGTAACAAATCTAATAGGTGTCACTGCTGGGGTATTCTTTTCTTTATATTCCAGTAATTCTTCTCGATTAAATTGTTCTACCCAACTGGACGCCAAGCTAACTTCCCCATATTTATATCCCCTGGTTATAAACCTACTTTTTAAATCCTTCTTAAAATAATCATAACTCTCCTGATTGGAACATATTCTTTTAATCCATAGAAACTGGGACTTGGGGATATTTTTTATAATATGTTTGGGATGTAAACTGCTTGCCTCCAATAGGGTATTATATTGTGGATACTTTCTAAAAATCTTAGAATCCAAAGTATGATCACTATTTCTAGTAACACAAACATCAAAGTATTGAATCTGATTATATTGTACATTTAAGGTGAACTCAATCCCCCAAACATTGTCATTCAGATACTGGATGAATTCTAGTAAATATTCCTTGTCACACCTCCAAACAAGCCAGCAATCATCAAGGTATCTTCGCCATATATCTAACTCCTCTATATATATGTTATGGGTTTTATCATAAATAAGGTGCTCTTCCAAAAAACCCATAAACAAATCCGCATATATATAGGTGCGAAGGACGTCCCCATTGCAGTACCTTGAGTTTGCCAATAACATTCTTGATGAAAATAGAACACATTCTTAGTCAATACATGCTCCACCATACATACAGATTAATAAAGTGTTGAAGCCTGGTTGGTAGATCCCACTTCTATTCAACCAATACTCAACCGCTTTCAACCCAGCCCAATGTGGAATACTGGCACATAAAAGATTTAACATCAAGTGTACACATCCACCATCCAGGCTCCAACTGAGAATCTGCAATAATCTGTAAAAATTTGGTGGGGTCTTTTAACCTAGATCTAACAAAGACTAAGAGAGGTTTTAAGTACAAGGTAAGAAATTCTGAAAGTGGTTCTGTCAGTGAACCATGACCGGAGACAATCGGTCTACCTGGTGGTTTCATCAAATTTTTATGAATCTTTGGCAACAAATAAAAAATCCGTTTAAGTGGATCTGTAACTGTCAATTGCATTTGAGTTTATCAATAATTACTTCCTCGACCGCCAAATCCAAAAATTGATCAATCTCTTGCTTAAATTTCTTTGTCTGGTCTAAGGGCATTAGCATATAATATTTTCTATTATTTAGTTATGTATGTGCTTCAAAAACACTGTTCTAAATCCATCACTACCACCGCTCCTCCTTTATCTGCTCTAGTAATGACAATGTTGGGGTTATTTCTTAAATCTTGGATTGCTTGAAATTCTACCTTGGATAAGTTGTTGCCCAATATAAATTCTTCTTCTTGTTTAAAATGTAAATCTTTAATTACTTTTTCTTGAAAAATGGCAACATACTTATCCCTTGGTGGTTGAAAAGTGGATTTTCTAAATCGGAAACCAGTGGTTCCAGAGGAATTATTCTTATCTCCAAAAAATAATTTCAAATTAATATGTCAACAAAAGGACATAACATCCTGCACAAAATCATATTCATTAACAAAAAACCCTGGAACAAAGGACAGCCCTTTATTGAGTACTTTAACTTGCATATCATTCAATGACACAGAAGAGATATTGTGTACATTTGGATATTCATTTATTTCTGAATCAACACATCCAACAACATTTCCAAATTCTTTGTAGTGTCTATGTTTATGTTTCCTACCCTCCCATGTCGATTTAACTCTAAAGGGCAATCCATGTTTCTGATTTTCTTATGTACTGGGGACTCCTGAGTGAACACATGTTCTTGTTCAGTGGTCGAAGACTCTTCACGTGAGGTGCTACTAAAGTCCATTTTAGACTTCTTTAATATAGACCTAGGTCTCTTTTTCCTAAATCTCATTTGTCCAGTATCCCCCTCCCTGAACCTGACATATTTCTTAGTGATGTTAAATCTTTATACACCAGTATTCCACATTGGGCTGGGTTGCAAGCGGTTGAGTATTGGTTGAATAGAAGTGGGATCTACCAACCAGGCTTCAACACTTTATTAATCTGTATGGTGGAGCATGTATTGACTAAGAATGTCTTCTATTTCCATCAAGAATATTATTGGCAAACTCAAGGTACTGCAATGGGGGCATCCTTCGCACCTATATATGCGGATTTGTTTATGGGTTTTTTGGAAGAGCATCTTATTTATGATAAAACCCATAACATATATATAGAGGAGTTAGATATATGGCGAAGATACCTTGATGATTGCTGGCTTGTTTGGAGATGTGACAAGGAATATTTACTGGAATTCATCCAATATCTGAATGACAATGTTTGGGGGATTGAGTTCACCTTAAATGTACAATATAATCAGATTCAATACTTGGATGTTTGTGTTACTAGAAATAGTGATCATACTTTGGATTCTAAGATTTTTAGAAAGTATCCACACTATATAATACCCTATTGGAGGCAAGTAGTTTAAATCCCAAACATATTATAAAAAATATCACCAAGTCCCAGTTTCTAAGGATTAAAAGTCACCAAGTTCCAGTTTCTAAGGATTAAAAGAATATGTTCCAATCAGGAGAGTTATGATTATTTTAAGAAGGATTTAAAAAATAGGTTTATAACCAGGGGATATAAATATGGGGAAGTTAGCTAGGCGTCCAGTTGGGTAGAACAATTTAATCGAGAAGAATTACTGGAATATAAAGAAAAGAATACCCCAGCAGCAACACCTATTAGATTTGTTACAACATTTGGTAGAAATATTAATGTTATTAAGAGTGCCATTAATAATAATTGGAATATATTATTAGCCAATTCAGAGATAGCTAAGATTTTAGGTTCTAATTGTTTATATTCATTTAGGAGAGGTCGTACACTGGGCTCTGATATAAATATGCTGGAGGGATACAACGTACACTAACAGGGGAGGAGCTCAGGGGTTCATTCCCATGTGGGCATTGTTCTTTTTGTGGATACATCAAAAAATCTAAAGAATTTTCCAGTAAAAATGTTAGTAAAATATTTGATATTAGATGTTTTGGAAATTGTGGAAAGAGTTGGATTATTTATTTGGTGACTTGTTCATGTAGTGCCTTTTACATAGGACAAACATCTAGACCACTTAGAATCAGGATGTCTGAACATCTGAGTGATGTTAGTAATAAACATTTGTCCCATGCCCTTTATAAGCATGTTTTGTCCCATAACAAAGCTAGATTTCAATTTCAAATTATTGATATCATTAGGGGAGATCATATTAATAAATCTGGTTGGCACAGTTTGCTTGATAAGAAAGAAAAAACATGGATCATAAGACTTGGGCGTTTGTTTTTTCCAGGTATGAATGACCATTTATAAGTGGTGTATGTTTATATGTATTATTAGATCTTTTTTACATATATATTCTTTAGTTTGGGGCCTTTGAATGACATCTTGGGTGTTTACATATTCAGTATTAGGAGTTCATTATTATTTAAATACAAAGATATGTGATGAATAGCTTTAAATATTGTCCTCACTGACTTTTTGGCTAATTATGTAATTAACTTTAGGTTATATATAATTAGTTGGCATTATGGGTCAACATCACTGAAGAAGGCTTGATGCCGAAACCGGTATGATCGTGGATCTAAAATAAATATTTCCAGTGTGAATCTAGGTGCTGGCTGTTTTTTTAATTTTGGTTTTGCTTTTTGGCCATTGCACCGGCTCGTCGTGCGAGTTCAGCTGCATGATTTTTTGGGAACATTCATCCCTGGTTAAGCACCTGTCTTTCTCTAACTGACACAGGCAACCTGTAAATGGTTGATCTGCCAGGCCTCTCCTTGTAAATGTTTCATCTCCCAAGGCCCTACTTACACTTAAGGGTACCAGAACTTGTCAAGAGATTAGGGATGGCCCCAGTAATCATTAGCCTAATATACACCTATGAACCTGTTAAAAGTAAGAAGGTGAGACAGCCACATCCAGATTCTTGCAGCACATTTTTTAAAATGGTGTTGGCATCTGTGAGTGGGTTACCATTTAACAGCGTAAACGACACAATTGAGCAGACAGTTTATGAGCAATAAAACGACATCTTTGGAAAATCCAGTCCGTTTCCACATTAGAAAAAAAAAATGACCTGTCTTAAAAGGCACACATGAGGTTCAAAAATACTGCACCTGAACAAATGCCATTGTCCATATTTGTTAGAATTAAAGGTTGTAGATGGCAGAAATTGTGCTATATTCAAGTCTAAAACCATGCTGCTCATCTGTCATTTCATAATTTTGCATACACTCAAGAATCAACATCTTTCAAATAATCACTTGCTTTATTGTTGAGAGTATGCACTTTCATCAGATCTTCTTCACTTTTTTTATCTTATGTAGCTTTTTTTCTTGTCTTAGAATTTAAATAAGTCTAAATAAAAGCAATACTGAGATGTAAAATTTCCCATGCGACACTGTAGTCCTCAGGAAGAGAGGTGAAGCATATCAGATGTGAAGCACATACGCTGTCTGCCTGACTCAGTCAAGGATAGCAGGCACTGAATCCCTATCTAGGGTACCATGTCCTTAGTCAGTGACTGAAAGTCAAAAATTTCTTCTGGCAGGATTCCAAACACACTGGTACTATCACTGCCCTTAATGCATGTTCTTACAGTGGGAACCATGCAGGTAAAAGACATCAGCCCAGATCCCTGAAGAATTTTTGCAGTTAACTGTTTGAGATTCTAAGAAAACAAGTAGCCCACCATTAGCTATAGTATGTCAAGTAGTATTAATATGGCAAATTTACTATCCATGGTAGCCACAGAGAAATCTTTTGGTCTGGAAGGAGGGTGAATCAGATTTTTTGGAGACTGGCAGTGAAACCCAGACTTTGGAAGCACTGCAGCATTTCTGAAACAGCAAGGTTTAAGCTTTGAAGTGAAGTGGTAAGACATTCAGGCAAATGAGAGTGTGAACTCCATAAGTCTGTGGTGAAGAAATGCTAGATTCAGGCATTTAGTAAATACCCAGGGAGCTGTAGAAAAGCCAAATAGTAAGGAAATGAACTAATAATGGCAGTCGAAATATATGAACTCAGAGAAAATAAATGTAAACTTTGTGAGTGGGAATATGTAAATAAGTATCCCATTTGTCCACAGTTAGTACAAGTGCATTTGGCACCAGAAAATAATATTGGTAGTGGCAAAAATCCCAAATTTACTTTTTCCTCCTCTATAACTATGTTTAGACTGAAATTCCTTTTTTTTTGCATTAGGAACAATGAATACAATCCCTTGCCCTTTTTTGCCAACACTATTAGCTGTCCAGCTTGAATGTCAGTAGCTGTTGGATTATAGAAAAAGCCAAATGGATTTGATTTATTGGTTTAAGAGGAATTGGCATGGGATTTCAGTTGCATAAAACTCTACAGCACGGCCTCCTGACTTTGGCTCTGTGAAACACCAGTCTGATGGCATATGATACTGTATAATATCAGAGCTGAAAAAAATGAACAAACCTTCCTCTGGGGGTTGGGAGAATAAAAGACACTGGAGGAGTCAGCCATATTTGTTCGTCTTTTGTTCTCATTTGTTCAGTCACTTTGCTAAACTTGTATTTGTCAAAGTATCCTGATGGAGCCTTTCAGCAGAAGTAAGCAAATGTTATATACTTACCATTCACAACAGACATGGAAACCCAGTTCCATCCTCCTCTACACAGTGGGCTTAAGGCTTCAGGACTTTATTAGCTTTGCATCTAAAACCTTCCCACATTGCATAACTCCTCCTCCTCCTCTTTACTCATATTCCTGTGCACAGAAGACCTCTTGCTAGATCTCTATAGGTCCACGTTAAGGCAATGCAGGGAAGACTACCCATGAAAGAGAAAGAGTCTCTGAAAGAACTTCCTAACAAAGCCAAAAGAGACTGAAGGAAGGAGGGTGGGTCATTGAAGAAACCAATGCCAGTCCTATACACCTACTGTTATGGTAAATGTGTAACATTCGGATGCAGCACAATCAGTCCATCTTCTACCCACAATGCAGAGACACAAGATTATTAGGATCCACTCATGGTTATAAAGAATGCCTCTCAAGACAGTATCTTCAAAGTTACTGCAGGATGTCTGACCACCTAAGAATCATTATATGACAGGTTAAGAGTAGTCTAGGGACGAAGTTTGTAATTAATGAGATTAAAAACAGAACTACAGTTAGTTAAAGACCAGATCCATATGAGATAAGGTGCACAAGTGCGGAACATTGTCCAACTGACAAGATAAAGCTTTAACCTATGACATACAGGTGGGAACCACAGAGAAATAATGAGAATGAATGGCTGATTAAATAAGCTGTACTGTTGAGCTCCTACAGAATATATAATGGCACAAATGGTAGAGCAAGTGGTGAAGTACAGCCAAAATGACTTTTTGTAATAAACAAATGGTTCAGTTCCACTAGTATGAACAGAATCAGCCAGACTGGAGTTCAATAGTCAATCTCTTGTGAGGAGAAGGAGACAAAAGACTGGGAATCTCACTGGTTGAAGAGATCATTATATTGTTATACCTGCCACACAAGAACTTTGTGGTGCACCTGAAGCTCACTTTTAATCAATAACTGCAGCTGGAAGGTAAATGAGGATTGCTAGATAAAAGTAAAAAAAAAAACCCACAGGATGTCTTGAAGAAATGAGATGATGACCATATAGCCAAATTTGGAAATGCACTGCTACTGCACTGCTGGCAAAAATAAGAAAGGTCAAGCTGGCTAGCAGATATAATGATTTCAGTAAGCTAAAAAAATATCCACAGGAAAAATGAAGGGTCACTTGAGAAATAACCTAGACAAAGCAGCAATTGACCTGGCCTGACAAGAAGGGTAGAAACCCTATATAAATAGGCTTTAACTTATTCAGTCCTAAGCAGCAGAAGACTAATTCACACCTTGCTTCCAGACGACTTACTTCACAGAGTAGCTTTCTCAGAAATCATCTATTAAGAACACATCTCATATGACCTGCAGTATGTCAAATGATGGAATCTACAAAAAATATAAAATATGAAAATTGGTTAGCAACCAATTGGCTTCATACTGGTTTGAGAATCAAATGGATATCTAGCAACATTGAATTTATACTACAAAGTTATTAAAGAAAATTATATTTTAGTTGCCAAAAGTGTTAGCAATTATGGTGAAATAGAGAGCTGCATTTCTGCAAGACAGACCCAAGGATTCACTTGATAAATTGCTTGTCTGTTCAAGAGCTTCCCAGTTTGGTATGACAACACTGGGTAGCACACTGCTGTTCTGGGATACTGCACACTAAATTCACATTATACATATCATATTTGCACAGTACCTCAAAACAAAAAAATTAAATCGACAAAACTGTGCAAATTAGATGGCAAGTGTGAGGGGCAGAATATTCAGAACTGCTTTACCAAACATATATGTGCCTTTACATTATCCACCATTTTAATGTAAAATTTTAACACCCACTGTTGCTTATGCTACTGCAAACATTATGTTATCACTCCATTTCTGTATAATTCATGTAAACATGGAAACTTATAATTTTCATAAATTCCTGCAAATTTTCCTTAACTTCAGCAATGTACAGTCCACACACTATTTAACTGTGCATGTCCAGGCAAACAAAGTTGGCTTGTTGATGGCACCTTGCCCCTTCACACACAACCTACTGTTCATACAATAGCTCAATATTAAAAATATTGTTAATATTAAAAACAGTGTACTTCTGAAAATACTTGTAGCTATGGATTTGTTTATCTTACCAAAGTGTGTGTGGAGTACTCTACACAAACACCCACTGCTTGCACAGCACTCCTCCCTGAACACGGCACTTATCATACTTCATTTTTATCTCATTAAATTAAAATCTGTAAAAATTTCACATACTTCAAAACCTTTTGCAAATATTCAATAACTCAAGCCCTGCATATCCAACAGTGATGTTTTTCACCACAGACAGCTACCATATATCCTGTAAACTTGTAGAAGTGACCTTTCTTACTAATGCCTAACCTATTTGAATAATGTTAATTAGAATAATGGTAGCATTGTTGCCTCACAGCAAAAGGTTCTTCTGTTCGATTCTCGGCTGGAGTGCCTTCTGTGTGGAGTCTGCATGTCCTCCCCATGGTCGAGTGGCATTCGAAAGGCAGGTGTGAATGGGCGTGCCTTCGTTGAAGGTTGGGCGTCGGGCTGGCAACTCAGCACCATAAAAAAAATCTACTGCCAATCATTAGCGGGCCGGAGTACTGCTGTGGCGACCCCTAACCAAGAAAAAGCCGAAAAGACAAAAAAGAATAAATGTTAATAGTAATAGCCTCAAATAATGTTATATTTTTGCTAATCTTTTCTTACCAGAGTGCATTTAGGATTTATCCCCAATAACCACTGCTTGCTTAGGGTCCTAACATGACAGCAGCCCACTCCATTTTGATGTAATAATACAAACATGGAAAATGTTTCATATTTGCCATTAACCTTTGCAAACAAAGAATGCTCAGAAACTCAAGCCCTGCACATACCACAGTGATGGTTTCACTCTGCATGGCAATCAGCTTTCACATGCCATCTTGCTCCGTAATGCATGGCTAACCATTCTCGAAACATTTATCTTGACATCTGACTACTACTAATCAATAACCTGTGCTTCAGGTCAACAGCTGTCAGTAGACAGGTTTAGCTTATCCAGGTTATTTTACTGCCATTTTTATTCTAATGTTCATTGCTTGCACAAGCTCTACAAAGTACAGTTGTGTACACTTACCATAAATGTAGATGTTCGAGTGTATTCACTATTGCAGTCATTATATTTGGGTAATCTGCTGGCAGGTTGCCCTCAGTCGGCCTGAATAACAAAGTCTTGGGTCCTGCGTCGGTTGCTGTCTCCTCTTCCATGTCAGGTCGTCAGGGGTATAAAACATGCAGCAAACGCCATTTTATCATTTTTTTCTTGCCCCAGATGTCAGGTGCCCCCCAAAATGGGGGGCAAAAATTATTAATATATATATATATATATATATATATATATATATATATATATATATATACACACACACATGTAATTTAGAACACAAAAAATGTACCTTCAACTAAAAGCAAATACACCAAAAAGGCTTTTGAGCATAGCAAAGGAAAGAAAAGGTATAATAAGAGAGAAAAAGGGGGCTGGCGGGTGGGTAACCCGGACTGCAACAGTGAATGCACTCGAACATCTACATTTATGGTAAGTGTAGACAACTGTACTACGTTCTTCATGTTTCACTGTTGCAGTCATTACATTTGGGTAGAATCCCAAAGCTATGGAAGGGAGGATGGAATTATACAGCATTAGGAGCAGCTATAAGGCCCTGCAGGACAGCAGTGTCAAAGCCTGCCCTGGATTTAGAAAAGAGAGGTAAATGGTAATGTTTGGTGAATGTATGAACTGAGTCCAAGTAGCAGCTTCTAGAATGTCTCTGGTAGGAACCCCTCTGAGAAAAGCTGCAGAAGTAGATGCAGCCCTGGTGGAATGGGATCTGATCCACTTGGGGACAGGTTTACCATGGTGCATGTAGTAGAAATGAATACAATGGCTTATCCATTTTGAAATAGTCTGCTTTGAAATAGCCTTCCCCTCTGCCCCTGCAGCAAATGCCACCAGTGGTTGCCCAGACTTTCTTAGAGATTTTGTCCTATTTAAAGTAGATAGAATCTTAGTTGCCTTTGTACATCCAATGAATGCAGAATCTGCTCCCCCTTGTTCTACTGATTTGGGAAAAAAGTTGGCAGATTAATGGTCTGATTAAGAGCCACACTGGATACCACCTTAGGCATAAAGGATGGATTGGTCCTGAGGGCCACCCTGTCCGGATAAAAGATAATGAAAGGCTCCACAGCCATGACAGCCTGAAGTTCTGAAATCCTTCTAGCTGAAGTGACTGCTAAAAGAAAGACGGTCTTCCAAGAAAGAAATTTTATGTCTGCAGTAGGAGCTGGTTCAAAAGGAGGTAGGGTGAGCTTTTCCCAGCACAAAACTGAGGTCCTATGCAGGAGTTGGTGCTCTCCTGGGAGGTCTCAAATTTTTGGCCCCTCTGAGGTACTGCTTTAGCAGGGGATGAGAAAAGAGAGGAGGCTCTGTGTTGTAATGAGCCGAGATGGCAGAGGCATGGATTTTTATAGAAGAAAAAGATAGGCCCTTCTGAAGCATCTCAGTTAAATATTGCAGAATCTGAGGAATATTGGGCATTGCTGTGTTTACTCCTTGTGATTGGTTCCAGGCACAGAATCTTTTCCATTTACAAGCATAAGATTTTCTAGCATTACACCTTCTAGCCTCCAAAAAGACATTCATCACAGGTTTACTGAGAGATGTAAATGGTGAAATTAGTTGATTAGCCATGCTGCAAGTTTCAGAGTTTGCAGCTGAGTGTGCAGAATTTGATAGTTCTGCTGTGACAACAGATGAGGTGTCCGAGGCAGGTACCACGGAGGAAGGTGTGACATATTCCATAGAAGTGGGTACCAGTGTTGGTGAGGCTAGTCTGGAGCAATCAGAATCATTTTTGTTTTTTCCTGTCTGACTTTTAGTAAAACCTTGTAGAACAGGGGCAAAGGGGGAAAGGCATAGACTGATAGTTTTTTTCCAGCTGAAGGAGAGAGCATCCACTTTCCAAGCTTTTTTGTGATGAATTCTTGTGCAGAATTTGTCCAACTGATAGTTTTGGTGAGAGGCAAAAAGATGCATGTCTGGGCTCCCCCATTTTCATGTCAACATGCTGAAGATTTGTGGATTCAGTTTCCATTCGTGTGAGTCCATAAGGTTTCTGCTTAGTTCGTCTGCCAGAGTATTTTGCTTTCCTGGCAGGAACTGAGCTTGTAAATGTATTTGGCAAGTCAAGGCTGTGTTCCACAAGGCCATGGTTAGTCTGCAAAGAGGGTAGGACTGGGTACTCCCCTGCTTGTTTATGTACCACATAACTGTGGTGTTGTCAGTCTTTATCAGTAGTTGTCCTGGCTGAAGGAAGTCCTTGAAGGCTGTCAGAGCATTCTGTACAGCTAGCATTTATTTCTGGTTGATATGTAGGTACATTTGATTTGGGCTCCATTCGCCCTGAATGCATCTCCCTGCCAGATGGGCCCCCCAAGAATAATCTGATGCATCTATAGTCAGGGTTTGGGTGGCAGGGGGTAGAATGAATGACAGTCCCTTATTTTGGTGGCAGGCCTCTGATCACCATAAGAACTCCTGTTGCAGGCAAGGAATGAGAGGAATCATTGTTTCCAGGCTGTGACGATGTTGACTCCATAAGCTTTTTAGGTACCATTGAAGTTTCCTCATATGCAGTCTTGCATATGGAATTAGTAGAATGCAGGAAGCCATGAACCCCAAAGCCTGCAGAATTTGTCTTGCAGATAGCTGGGTTTTTGTGGCCACTTGTTTGAAGTATGTTATCAATTGAATTTGTTTGTCTGGCTTGAGGTAAGCCATCTGGGCAGTTGTATTCAAGCTTGCACCCAGGAATGTAATTATTTGAGAGGGTACCAGTTGTGATTTCTTTACGTTTATGGTGTACCCTGGGCATGTTAGAAGCCTTTTTACAAATGCCAGATGTTGTAGAAGAGTGTCCTTGTTTTCTGCCTGAATTAGATAATCGTCCAGATAAGGATAAATTTGAAATGTTTGTCTGCAAAATGCAATCACTGGTGCCAAGCACTTTGTGAAGACCCTGGGCGCAGTAGATAAGCCAAGGGGCAGTGCAGAGAACTGGTAATGCAAATAGCTTGCTTTGAAGCGGAGGTATCTTCTACAAGATTCCCTGATTGGGATATGCAGGTAAGCCTCTTTTAAGTCTAGAGTTACCAACCAGGCTTCCTTGCCTAGCATAGGCAGTAACTGTTGTAGAGTCAGCATCTTGAATTTTGGAATGTCCAGGAAGGTATTTAGAATGGATAAGTCCAGAACTGGACGCCATGATTTGTCTTTTCTGGGTACCAGGAAAAGTCTTGAATAAAAACCTTGTCCTTTTTCCTTTTCTGGTACTGGTTGAATAGCCCCCATATCCATGAGGGACATGACTTGTTTCTGGGCCTCTGCCCACTGATTTGGAGGCAGATCTGGCCATCCGTTTAGAATTGGCAACGTGTGGAAATGAAATCTGTATCCCTGGGATACTATATTTAAGACCCACTTGTCCTGGGTAATTAGATGCCAATTTTGAGCATGAAGTGCTAGTCTCCCCCCCAAAGGGGCTGCCAAAAGATAAGTGCTTGGAAATGGCAGAGGAAAATCATTGAGACTGTTTACCATAGGGGGGTGCTTTGCTACTTCCAGATTTGGAGGTGGAGGCACCCCACTGTATTGTTCTGCAAGCTCCTTGTGACTGAAACCTGGAGCCTTTGTAGTGTCTGGGTTTGACCTGAGTGGCTCTGTTGGGTACTGGAAAGGACCAATTCTTAGTAGGCCAGTGCCTACTGAACCTGGGTGGCTGCACTTGTAAGAAATCTTTTACAGTTTGCATAAATTTAGCTTTGTCTTCCATCTTTTTCAAAACTTCTTCTGCCTTATTACCAAACAGACTGTCCTGTTGTAAAGGAGCATCCAACAATTTAGCTTTAACATGATCAGGCAGATTTTGCTCCTTGAGCCAAGCATGCCTTCTTATCACAGATCCACTTATGGCGGCCCTGCAAGAGGCCTCCAAGGAATCAAAACCACATTGCAAGGTATGCTTTCCAACTTGTTCAGCTGCATGCAATAAATCCTGTAACTTTTTATTTTCCACACAGTCAGAAATCAACATAATTTTCTGTTTAAGCAAGCCCATGACATGCTTTTGATATTTAAGCATATGAAATTGACAGTTTAAAGTCCCGATTGCCAGGGTTGCAGACATATAAACCTTCCTACCCCATCTTTCCAGCGCCTTGGAGTCTCTATTGGAAGGGGTAGGATTTTTAGCAATAGAAACCTTAACACCCTTGGGACCCTGAGAAATTGTTTCAGGGTCAGCAGAAGGGTTTTCGAAAAGAAACTTGTGGGAGTCAGGAACCCTGTAATATCTGTCTGGCTTACTAGGAGCCGGAGGCAGGGAATCAGGAGCCATGCTGGATTCCGAGAAAACATCATCAACAATGTCTAAAACAGGAGGTATAGCCAAAGGCCTATGCTGAGGAAGAAGAAGAAAATCCCTAAGCCTCTTTTTGGATTCTGAAAAATCTTGACTCTCCCAATGAAAATGTTCCCTTAAGGTATGCAAAGTTTCTCCAAAAGAAAAATCCTCAGGAGGAGAAGCAGAAGGGATGGATTGTTCTGCATCAGAGTCCTCATAAGGGGGAATAGAAAATTCCTGATCAGAAGAAATGGACACCCGATCTGAAGATTCATAATCAGTGCCTTGCCTAGGCCTCTTAGCAGGAGGGTGTTGGGAACCCCTGATCAAGGTAATTAAATCCTCAGCCATTTTGATCATTTGTTTTTTTAGGCATAGGGGCCTGAACATGTGGCTCATGCATCGATTTTTTAGACATAGAAGTTGGTTTTGGCCTTGTTTTTGATGATGGCGTCGGTTTAATATACAAATCTTTAGGCCTGAAAACACCCTCAGAAGCCGGTGCCTGTTCAGCGACTCCGGACCCATCCATGGGAAAGACATCTGCGGGTTCAGTACTTTACGAATCTCACGTGATACCGGACTCCAAATGGGTCTCGGTTGAGGCCTGTGAATCAAAAGTAGCGGGCATCAGGGGCTGCGAAAGCGCCTCACTGAGTACCGGCGAACCGGTGACTGGCTTAGGAGAAGCTTCGTCATCGGTTTTGGACCTCAACAGTCTGTCTCTGTATTTTTCTTTGCGTTTTTTGTGAATTCTGGTAGTCGGATTGCTAACCAATGACATTTCAGGATAGTTAAATCTTGAGCCAAAGTATTTAGAAGCAAAAATATACCGACGCTTAACAGTGCGTTGGTTAAATTTAGCACAAAACTGACAGCGAGGCACATTGTGGTCAGGGCTTAGGCAAGGAATACAGTACAAATGAAAATCCTTATGAGGTATTTGCTTCCCACAAGTAATACAATTATTAACTTTTACTGACATCGGTAAGGAGCAAGAAAAAAGTTTCCCCAATGGGGTACTTAGCTTTAGGTTGAAGACTTTGGTTCTGAAACTCGAAAACGAAAATTTCAGGAGTCGGCCGACTGGCACTTGTGAACTGCTTCTGCTTCGGGCACCACGCAGCAAGAAAGACTGATCAAAATGGCATCGGCTGCATGTTTTATACCCCTGATGACCTGCCATCATGGAAGAGGAGACAGCAACCGACACAGGACCCAAGACTTTGTTATTCAGGCTGACTGAGGGCAACCTGCCAGCAGATTAACCAAATGTAATGACTGCAACAGTGAAACGCGAAGAACATCCTGACAGTGCCACATCCTGTTTTTGCAATAATAACATTATCGTGGAAAATATTTTTGTAACTCTGGATAGCTATGTGCTTCCACTATTACTAATAGTAGCTCAAAGGTACTGCAGGTGTCTACATTTCATACCTTCAGTGTAACAGTAACCTGTGACAAACTGGCTACTGGAAAGATAAAGTGGGAAGTTACTGACTGCTGGAGTTGAAGTGCAGATTAAATGATTTATAAGTGCTTTATTATGACAATGTTGCTGCTTCTACATGCAGGAAGCACACGGAATAGCCTGAAGGGAGTGAGCACATTCAGAACTGCCTTTTGTTCATTTTTTAAATAAAAACACACTTCTATGCTACAATTACAGACCCCATTACTAAGCTATAGCTTAGTTTGCAATCTTTACATATAGAATTTTAAGTAAAATGGTCATGGTCACATTAAAAACTGTGGATGAACATACTTGTCACACCAGTCAAGGTTAGAGGCAAGCACACTCTTCAGGTTACACTGTAAATTGGATTTCTTGCCAAGTATGCTTGAGAGGGAAGGGATGAACTAATACATTATTAAAATAAATATTGAACAAACAAGGCACTTAATCTTCAATATCTCAAGGAATGTAGATCTCGCAGACTACTGCACTGCACCCACAGCAATCTGCGTCAACTTGTAGACAAAACCTTGCTCCCTAATGCTGTGTGCCATTTAGGAGTTATTACTATTAATATGCAAATACTGCTTATATTCATAACTGTGGGGGGAAATGTAGAGCTTAGGATGTGTGCATATTAATTTAATTTATGTGTTTTACTACCAGTCTGTGAGCTCACAGCTACACACTTATATTATTGCTGCCAAGTTCATTAATGCACTATATATTGCCTAATACTATATATGCCTCATTAGGCCAATTATTAAATATACTGCCCCCTTTAGCATGCATCTGTCCAGACACACGAAACAACTCAACACCTAAAGAGATGCTTACTAAAAGCATACAAGGCTTAAACAACATGTACTACATGAACCAATGCAAAATCCTGTCACTATACTCATCCTACAGATTGCTAAAAGATGAATTGTGTCTGGTATACAAGGCATCCTCCAACCCACTACTGAAGGAGTTACTGCACATCAGCAATAAAATTACATCAGAAATACTTGGTCTAGGGATCTACACCTCTTCTGCAACATCAACAGAATGATTTGGAGGGACAGACATATATCACAGAGGATACTGCTGCTGTGGAACAGACTCCCCATCCACAGAAAAAGTTCATCCCTGTCCATATTCAAGCACGATCTACATCTACGGACAGGAAACATACAATTTATCCTAGGACTGCCCCCCTGTACTACTAATGGACTGAGGCATCTCCCATGTATGGATCCCCTCAAACATTATCTAGGGTATGATCCCAGTTATTCTTATTATGGGTAATATATAATCATTGATCATAAGATTAGTAAAGCTAATCTGTAACCAAATGGGCCAAGTTATTTTGAGCACAAAAGGGGAAATTGGTTGGGCTTAAAATGGTCCGCAAGAGCAGTTAACCTAGTACTTATCTATGAAGCTATAAAACAAAATTATAAAAAAAATGTATATTTCTGTAATTCTGTACCCACCAACCATTATCAAAACCAAAGTAGTGCGCATATCATACTGCCCATACTTATCAGGTCAGCTGAATAAAAATCGGAGCAACTTCTGGATGATACCTTGAGCTCTAATGTGATAAATACAACTCCTGAGATATTAATAGGCATTAATTAGTGATATTCATAAATGCAGTAGCAAGCAAAACTGTACAGCTCACAATATGGTCATTCTACCCCCTCTTTCTGTGGAAAGAAGAGCTGGCTGCATGCAGACAACAGTGAGTGAGACCACCTCCCCAAACAGCAAAAAAACACAAGCAATACAGTTTGTAGAGCTATGAAGTTCTACACTTTGCCTAGAATTTAAAGGCACAGTGTCTGTCCAGCAGGTATACTAACAATGACTGGCAAGCTAGTGGACTGAAAAAGGTCAATAATGCATTTTAATCTACCACAAAACAATAACAGAGATTGCACCCACCAAACAGTCCACTGGCTTTTGCATCAGTGCCACAGTAAAGGAAAGCCACAGTGGCAACATACCTTTAGTTGTACAAAAACACTGACTAAGACAGCAAAAAAAAATACAGTTGTGTACACTTACCATAAATGTAGATGTTAGAGTGTATTCACTGTTGTAGTCATTACATTTAGGTTATCTGCTTGCAGTAGCCCTCAGTCGGCCTGATTATCAAAGTCTTAGGTCCAGCGTCGGTTGCGGTCTCATCTGCCAGGATGTCAGCTAGTCAGGAGTATAAAGCATGCAGCCGACGCCATTTTATCAGTTTTTCTTGCCCCAGATGTCAGGTGCCCCCATAATGGAAAGCAATTATATACAAGGTTACACCTCCAACAAAAAGCAAATACACCAGAAAGCTTTAAGCATAGTGAACAAGAATAGAGGTATAGACAATAGAAATCAGGGGGCTGGAAGGAGGGTAACCAGGACTGCAACAGTGAATACATTCGAACATCTACATTTATGGTAAGTGTACACAACTGTACTATGCTCTTAGTGTTTCACTGTTGCAGTCATCACATTTGAGTAGATTCCCAAAGCTAAGGATGGGAGGAGGTAATTAGATAGCATTAGGACCAGCTATATGGCCCTGCAAGACTGCAGTGGCAAAGCCGGCTCCGGATTTAGAAAAAAAATGGCAAGTGGTAATGCTTGGTGAAGGCATGTACATAACTCCAGGTAGCAGCTTCTAGGTTGTCCCTGGTAGGGACACCGCTGAAAAAGGCTGTAGAGGTAGATGCAACCCTGGTTGAATGTGCTCTTACCCCCTGTGGGGTAGGTTTTCCATGGTGCTTATATAGCAGCAATGAATGCAATGGCCAATCCACTTAGAAATGGTTTAGCTTTCCTCTCTGTCCCTGCAGCAAATGCAATTAGCAGCTGTTCAGATTTCCTGAGAGGTTTAGTCCTGTTCAAGTAAAATCTAAATTATCTGTGCACGTCCAAGGAGTGAAGTATTCATTCCCCTTTGTTCTGTGGATTAGAAAAGAAGGTTGGCAAATAAATGGACTGATTAAGGGCCACACTGGATACCACGTTGGGCATGAAGGAGGGACTGGTCCAGAGGGACACCCTGTTCACATGAAAGATGATGAAAAACTCCACAGTCATGAGGGCCTGTAATTCAGACACCCTTCTTGCTGAAGTGATGGCTAGAAGGAAGGCAGTTTTCCAATAAAGGAATTTCAAGTCTGCACTTGCAGCTGGCTCAAAGGGAGGTAGAGTGAGCTTTTCCAATACAAAGTTAAGGTCCCAGGCTGGAGTAGGGGCTCTCCTGGGTGGTCTTAAGGTTTTAGCCCCTCTGAGGAACAGTTTCAGCAGTGGAAGAGAGAAGAGGGCTGGTTCTGTATTGTAATGAGCTGAAATGGCTGAGGCATGAAATTTGATGGAGGAAAAGGAAAGGCCCCTGTGAAGCATCTCAGTCAAGTACTGAAGAATCTGAGGTAAATTGGGCGCTGCTGTGTCCATCCCATGAGTTTGGCTCCAGGAACAGAATCTTTTCCATTTTTTAGCATAGGATTTTCTAGTACTAGGCCTCCTTGCCTCCAGAATGACATCCATCACTTGCTTACTGAGGGATGAGAATGGTGAGATCAAGTAATTAGCCAGGCTGCCAAGTTCAGGGTTTGAAGCTGTGGATGCAGAATCTGGCCCTCCTGCTGAGACAGCAGAGCAGGGGTCTGAAGCAGGTGCCATGTTGCCAGCAGCAACACACTGCGCAAGAGGGGGTACCAGTGTTGGCATGGCCAGTCTGGTGCAATCAGTATTGTCCTTGGTTTGTTCTGTTTGATCTTTAGTAGTACCTTGGAGAGGAGAGGCAGAGGAGGTGGAAAGGCATAAACTGATAGTTTTTGGACAGGGCACCCACTTTCCCAGCTTGTTTGTGGGGAGTCCTTGTGCAGAATTTGTCCAATTGGTAGTTCTGGGGGGAGGTAAACAGGTCTATCTCTGGGCTCCCCCATTTGTTTCTCAACATGTTGAATATCTTTGGTTCCAGTTTCTACTCGTGTGGGTCCATGAGATTTCTGCTTAGGTCGTCTGCCGGTGTATTTAGCTTCCTGACAAAAATTGAGCCTGTGGGTGCACTTGGTAGCTCAAGGCTGTGTTCTACAGAGCCATAGCTAGCCTGCAGAGAGGGTATGAGTGGGTTCCCCCCTGCTTGTTTATGTATCACATAACAGTGGTGTTGTCCGTCTTTACCAATAATTGTCCTCGAAAAATGTGGTACTTGAAGGCTGCCAGAGGATACTGTACAGCTAACATTTCTTTTTGATTGATATGCATGTGTATTTGACTTGGGTTCCATTTGCCCTGAATGCACTGCCCTGCCAAGTGAGCTCCCCATGCATAGCGTGATGCATCTGTTGTTAGGGTTTAGGTGGCAGGGGGTAGAGTGAATGGCAGCCCCTTGTTCCAGTGGCAGGCCTCTGCCCACCAAAGGAACTCAATCTGTAGACAAGGTACGATAGGAATCATCGATTCTAGATCCTGACAATGTTGACACCATAGGCTTTTTAGATACCATTATAGTTTCCTCATATGTAGCCTTGCATATGGAATTAGTAGAATGCAGGAGGCCATGAACCCCATGGTTTGCAGAATTTTCCTTGCAGATAGCTGGGTCTTTGTGGCCAGTAGTTTGAAGGAGGCTGTCAATTTTTTTCTCTGGCGTGAGGTAGGCCATCTGGGAAGTTGTGTTCAAGCATGCTCTCAGGAATACCACTTGATGGCAGGGTACAAGATGTGATTTGTTTTCGTTTATGGTGTACCCCAGAGAAGTTAGCAATTTCTTTACAAAAGCCAGATGATTTAATAGTATGTCCTGACTTTCTGCCTGAATTAGACAATCGTCCAGGTATGGGTATATTTGAATATTTCTTTGCCTGCAAAATGTAATGACTGGAGCTAGGCACTTAATGAATACCCTGGGCGCAGTGGATGAGCCAAAGGGCAGTGCAGAGAACTGGTAATGCATGTAGCCTGCTCGGGAGCATAGGTATCTTCTGCAAGATTCCCTTATTGGGATGTGCAGGTAGGCTTCCTTTAAATGCAGTGTTGCCAACCAGGCATCTTTGTCTAGCACGGGAAGCGCATGGGAAGCAGCTGATGAAGGAGTTAGCATCTTGAATCTTGGGATTATCAAAAATGTGTTTAGGATAAACAGATCCAGAATAGGACGTCAGGAATTGCCTTTTCTGGGCACCAGAAAAATCTTGAGTCGAAACCTTGTCCCCATTCCTCTTCTAGAACAGGTTGAATAGCTCTAATGCTTAAAAAAAGAGAGCCACAACTTGCCTTTGAGCCTCTGCCCACTGATTTGGGTGTAGGTCTGGCCAGCCGTTTGGGTTTGGTAAGGAGTGAAAGTGGAATCAGTATCCTTGGGGAACTATATTTCAAACCCATTTGTCCTGGGTAATGAGTTCCCAATTTTTTGCAAGGCGGGCAATCTTTCCCCATAAAGGAACAGTTGGTTGAGCAGGGCTAGGAAGGTTTAAAGTTAAGTCATTGAGACAGTTTACCATGGGGGGGGGGGGGGAGTCTTGCTACTCCCTGCTTTGGAAGTGGGAGCCCCCCCCACCACTGTTTAGGCCTGTGAATACCTTGGGACTGAAGCCTGGGTGCTCTGCTGGTTCTGGGTTTGTACTGAGAAGGCCTGGCTGGAAGAGGCAGGAAAGGACCAATTCTTAGAGGGTCAGTGCCTACTAAATCTGGGAGGTTGTCCTTGCAGGAAATCTTTAACAGTTTGCATAGGTTTAATCTTTACACTCCATCTTTTTAAGTACTACTTCTGCTTTGTTGCCAAACAGGCGGTCTTGGTTTAAGGGAGCATCCAGCAATTTAGCTTTAACATGATCTGGCAGAGATTGCTCCTTAAGCCAAGCATGCCTTCTAATTACAGACCTAGTGACAGCAGCCCTGCAAGATGCCTCTAATGAATCAAAACCTCATTGCAAAGTATATTTTCTAACTTGTTCAGCAGAATGCATTAAACGCTGTAATTCTTTGTTTTCAGCACAGTCAGGAATCAACATCATTTTCTGTTTAAGCAATCAAATAATATGCTGCTGATATTTTAACATATGAAACGGGCAGTTTAAAGCCCTAATGGCTAAAAGTAGCAGAAGTGTATACCTTCTTTCCCCATCTATCCTGTGCCCTGGAATCTGTATCAGAGAGGGTAGGATTTTTGGCAGTAGTAGCTTTATTGCCCTGTGAAATGGTCTCAGTATCCGCAGTAGGATTTTTAAAGAGGAACGTGTGAGAGTCAGGTACCCTGTAATACCCATCAGGTTTTCTGGGAGCAGGAGGTAAAGAGTCAATGGCCAGGCAAGATTCTGAGAAGGCATCATCTACAATGTCCAGTACAGGAGGGATAGCTGAAGGCCTGTGTTGAGGTATGAGTAAGAATTCCCCAAGCCTTTTTTTGGAGTCAGATTACTCCCGGCTTTCCCAGCGGAAATGCTCCCTAAGAGTATGCAAGGTTTCACCAAAGGAGAAATCCTATGGAGGGAAAGCAGAGGGAATGGAGTCCACTGCATCAAAATCCTCACAGGGAGATAAAGGCAAATCCTGGTCATCAGAGAAAATAGAAATTTCAGAATCCTGGTCAGAAGAATCAGAAGGAAAATCAGTCCTAGGTCTCTTAGAGGGGGAAGGGTGGTTTCCCCTGATTAGAGTGATAAGGTCCTCAGCCATTCTTATAATTTGTTTTTTAGGCATAGGGGCCTAACCATACGGTCTGGGTGTCGTTTTTTTAGGCATAGAACGAGTTTTAGGCTTAGAAAAAGACAGCAACTGATGCCGGACCAGGACTTTGGAATTCAGGCCGACTGCAGGTAGCCTGCCAGCAGGATTACCCAAGAGTAATGACTGCAACAGTGAAACACTATGAACATCAACATAATTCTAGAACTCCTAAAAGCTGTGCCCTGAAAGGGTTCTTTTGGGTGCCCAAAATACTAGCATCTCTTCTGTCTAAAAAGCATTTCTTTTTGAGGAGTTCTAAGTCATCAGATCTGGCAATTATTTTTACCTGCTATAAAATCCTTGCAATATTTCCCAATAAAAGGCTTTAATTTCAATACTTCAAAATAATACAACTGGATGCAGTTAAATAATTCAGGGGCACAAACAACCTCTTCCACATTACTTTCAATCCATCTAACTGAAAAGGAAAAAGCTTCCCATCCACTGTGAACTTGGAAAATAAGGGCTTGCAGCAGCTAAAAGGCATTCTTGTTACACTGACACAATTTGTCACTGTACTGCTCACATATGTACTGACCACAATAAGGGATCACTTTGTTTAGCAAATTTGACAGCTGTTCAGAATCATACAAAAACAAACTGCTTTAGAAACGAATGAGTAAGCCTTCTGTCCTCCAGTTCTTTGGGAAGAGGAAAAATCATACACAGAAGCAATCTATCACTGACACATACTGCAAACTCAGTCTCTCCTCGAGAAGCACCACATTACCAAAGGTTTCACTGTTGGTAAACTAGAACAAGCATGTTTCTGTGGTTCCCTAACATAAAAACTGCCAACAGCTGTGCTGTACCCTTCACACTCACCATTAACTATTAATTCACATGCATCTATGCAGCTTGCCTAGGACATCTGCAGTGGTAGGCAGGCTGGCATAATGGTTAAGGAATTTACATTTTTTTTCTAACTGATTACTTGTTGCTGTCACAACCACTTTTCGCTACTTCTCTGCTCAAACTGTCTCAATATCTGGAGGCAGAGGAAACGGGAATCTATAAAATAAACTGAAGAACTGTTGCCAAAAAGTAGGCAATCATTACATTTATGTTAGTGATGACAGAGATCCGACCACTGTAGATGCAAATCAAACTTTTAAAAGAGCAATCAGGAACACAAACAAAGATAGGTACTATCAGCAGATGCCAGGGATAGACTTGAATCTATATTTCTGTGCTGTTACTGGCAGCCATTCTAAGTGTGGGTTACTTTTATCTTGCTTTATACAACACTAAATGGACCTAACAGAACACTGAAATTTACATCTCTACTGAAGCTACATGGCAGAATTTCCACACTGCACTGAGAAGCAATTGTGTGATTGTCTACAGAGAACCAAAGCATTTGAAACAAAACTGAAAAGCAACTGCTGAAATGGTGCCATTCTAGGGATGCCATCAATAAATTTTGAACAGCTACAATTACAGAACATCTCATCTCTGAAGCCCACAAGTGTGGCTTGTTCATTGCAGAAGATCACTGCCCGTGGATGTAGGTGGATCACTGCCCGTGGATGTAGGTGGCACACAGGAAAGTGTGAGGGACAGGTGTACTTTTAAATCTGTTTTCTTTTAATTTTCAAATACACTTTTCATACTACACTTACAGATCACACACTAAATTTGCATACATAGTTTAGTTTGAGGTCTAAAAGTGGCCATATTAGATTCTGGACAAGCAAGGTGATGGGGATCATGATTCTGAGTTCTTGATAAAGGCAAGGCAATTATCTGTTAAAGAAAAGAAAAGAAAAAAAAAGCCTTTTATCTCCAACACTTTATCCCTTATACTTGGTGTAGACTTATCAAAAATTTCTATGGCAACTTCTTATTCTAGCCCCTCTTCTATTACTCACACAACTAACATCTTTTCATCAATAACTCCAACACCCCACTTTCTAGCATCTGATTCTCTAACTCAAAAATCAAACTTGTACCTATTCAAATCAGCTTATGCACTTATTCAGATCAGCTAATCCACTAATCAAGTTTTCAAACCGGTTCACTATGAGTTATCCAAATGGCAGTCAGTCGAACTTCTGATGGTCAAAATCACGGTTTCCAAGGAGCACTTAATCAAACCAACATAGGTCGAGCATGTATGATCGAGTTGCATAGTGCACTCTACCTTTTGACAAGCAACATACTGACAAAGTGAAGGGAGGTCATGTTTCAGTGAGGAACAAGGAATTAGCCCATTTCCTCACTGTAGTGCGATCTCGGAGTTGGTAAATTTAATGTGCAAGGGTTGTGGGGGAGATGCAGGGGGCATAGCCCCCTTGCAAAGTAGTAGAATGAATATACCGTTGTCTGTAGAGTTCAACGGTGCGTTAATGTGCATAGCAGGAGGTGAGTGACGTCACCTCCTACTATGTCAAATACATCGAACCATGGTTGTTGATGTATTAATTTTCCAAAAAAATGTTCCAAAATCACAAACTAAGAAATACTTGCTGCTGGAAGTCAAACAGTCCAAAACCAAGCCGTAAAAACTTCGTGTTGCTCAAGAAGTGCAGTACAATCCAGTAAAAGTGTAAAACACAGGTTTAAGCCAAGAAATACAGTACAATCCAGTAAGTGTATAAGCACTTTAGTTTTAAAGCCTTTAAAACTTCATCAGATACAAATTGCAACAGTTCTAGAGCCATTTAAATAAACTTAAGTGGTCATGTGATCCTTTTGAAATTTTAAAGCAACATTCCCCTATTATACACATCCCTCAAAAAGTATATATTGTCATTAAATTCATGCCCTAGTATACATGCTGTTTTAATTGTTGTGCTATTAAAATTAGTTCATGTAGTTATCATGCACAGTAATCTTTATAAATAAACCATTAATAATAATAAAAATAAAACTAGCAAAGTGTTATTTTTATAACAATTTCTCTCTCCCATGCTTTTAGTTTCAGGATGGCTCCATCACTGTTTCATGCACTCAGTACATTGACACTAAGTGTAAACATTTTCTAACACAATAACAACATCTGTGTAGGGACTCTTGGGACTTCCTGTCCAAAATGAACACTATTAGATTTGAAAAGATAGATATTATGACTACTAGTAAGGGATCTATATACCATCATTCCACACAATATAGCCCTAGAATGGACTAGGGATTATTTGGAAAACAAAAACCTGGACCAGATTATAGTAAATAATGTCATAGAAGTCTTAAATAGTTCTCACCAATAACTACATATACTTCGAGGAAGAAATTTACAAACAAAAAGGAGGAGTGGCCATGGGCTCCCCAGTGGGGTCCTTTTTGGCAAATGTAGTTATGTTGGAGTGGGAAAAGAGGTTTGTGCATAACAGCGTCCACACAGACAATATTAAATTCTATCTGCGCTATTTGGATGACATCTTCCTTATATGGGGAAATAATGAGGCTACATTAAAAAACTTTCTACAGTATATTAATGAAAGCACAGAGTTCCTTAAGTTTACATGCCAATACAACAAAAACGAGATGCCATTTTTGGATGTTATGCTTGGGACGAATTATGGTTTGGGGGAATACGTAGCTAGTACATACAGGAAAGCAACATATTCCAACATGTTACTCCACTTCACCAGCTGCCACCCCTTTAAAGAGAAAAGGGCAGTGGCAAAGGGCCAATTGGTTAGAACGGCCAGAATGAGCACCTTAGATGAAGACTACTATAAAGAAGTGGATACCCTAGTAGGGATGTTAACTAGAAGAGGATGATGTTAACTAGAAGAGGTTACTCATCAGAATTATTAAATGAGTTAACATTAGAAGTTACATCTAAAAGAAAAATGGATTTTATCAACCTATTTTGACAAGGAACTTGCAAAATAAGGTAACTACCAGTACTACTGGAAATCATAGTAATCATAAAAAATACCACAATGCCTTTATTACCACCTTTAATAAAGTTACTGGTAGTAGAAAATGGATTTTGAACAAAAACTGGAAGGTGCTACAAGAACACCCAAACATAATCAATGACATATGGGGTAATGCCCACTATTATTTATAGAAAAGGCAGTAACATAAAAAACATGGTTGAAGCAAAAAGGAAAAGTGGCAAATGCTTCAACTAATAGGATGTCAAAATGTGGGAGATGCAGTTACTGCAAATACATACTTGAGGGTACGCAAATCAACCTAAAGGGAAGAAAATTAAACAAAGGGTAAATACAGCTGTAACACTACAGGCATAATTTACATCGCAAAATGTCAGGGATGTGATGGGATTTATGTGGGAAAAACGGAGCGAAAGCTCCATAATCGTATTTATGAACATTTATACGAAATTAAAAATGAAAGAACCACAAATGCACTGTTTAGGCATCTAAGTAAACACTCTGACCACTCTTTTAAATTTAGCATATTAGAAAGAGTGGAGAAAGAAAAGCAGGGGGGTCCTTTGGCAGTAATATTGGAGCAACATGAATTAAAATGGCAACTGCAACGAGAGGCATACAGGCAACCAGGACTAAATGACCATGTCAATATTGCTCCCATCCTGAAACTAAAAGTATGGGAGAGATAAATTGTTATAAAAATAACACTTTGCTGCTACTTTTATTTTTATTATTATTAATGGTTTATTTATAAAGATTACTGTGCATGATAACCACATGAACTAATTTTAATAGCACAACAATTAAAACAGCATGTATACTAGGGCATGACTTTAATGACAATATATACTTTTTTTGAGGGATGTGTATAATAGGGGAATGTTGCTTCAAAATTTCAAAAGGATCGCATGACAGTGAAGTTCATTTAAATGGCACTAGAACTATTACAACTTGTATCTGATGAAGTTTTAAAGGGTTTAAAACAAAAGTGCTTATATGCTTACTGGATTGTACTGTATTTTGTGGACTAAACCCGTGTTTTACACTTATACTGGATTGCACTGCACTTCTTGAGCAACACTTGAAGTTTTACATCTTGGTTTTGGACTGCTTGACTTCCAGTAGCAAGTATTTCTTACTATGTATTAATTTTCGCTTTGGTTTACTATTTGAAATTTTATACTCAGCATTTCGGGTCGACATTTACTTGGTTGACCGAAGCCGATTTTGAAATTTCAATAGTAAACCTTTCAAACCAGACTACACATTCATCACCCTATTCTCTACAAACTTAATACAAAACAAAAAAAAAACTGAACAGCTCTTCCCCCAAACCTAATCTCACTCACTCAGTTACTGTGGAGATATTTATTCAAACCCAAATTCCTCAAAAACCTGGTCACATGTGCAACATTATTCAAAGCTTTAATTGAGAAGCACACAACACACAGACACTCTTCCCAAACCTATCCATCATCCTAGACTGCCTGTTTGGAGAATGGATAGCCAAAGCATCCTCTAGGAAATCCCTCAGTGGCACAAGGCACCACTAAAGTGAGCTAGCCTGTGTAAGTGATTTATTACTGTTTTTCCTGCATTTCTGTGTACTTTTTAACTTTAAAAAACAAAAAAAATCCTTGTTTTCCCGCCTTTCTCGACTAGTTTAGACCAGTATACAGGCTTTGCTGTATTCTAGACTGTGGTGTAGTTCCTGTGTTGTCCATTGCCTTACTTGGATAGAAGGAAGTTTCTTTGCTCACCAGTAGGAGTGGGGAGCCTTGAGCAGCCTATCTGTCCCTGAAGGAGTGACCTCATCACAAGAGCTTGTAGTAATTGGTCATTTTGGACCATTTCCAGCTCTTTTGAAGTTCCCTGTTTAAAATCCGTGTTTGCGTGGCTTTGCGTGATTGTGCGCATAACTCAGCGCCGGTTAAACAGGCTTAAACTATTCCTGACTCCGCCAAGTCTGCACTTCAATTTTTCCCTTAAGAAAGCTCTACTTTCAACAAAATCAGTCTACTCACTTTATCTTAAGCCTAGCACTTGCTCCTAAACCTTTCTTTTAAGTGAAGCACCCTTATACTAAAGTAAGCACTACATCCACCTACAACCCGTGCTAATACCCACTTCCCTTCAAAGTCCTCTCTCTGACCCAGTTGCACATCACCCCCTTATACTATTCTGGCATGTCAAGTCGAGTGGTATATTACTGACGTCCTCTCCAGTTCAGCTGGTTAATCTGGGAATCCTGAGACAATGTTACAATTGTCTCATGTACACAGACAACCCTCTCCTCCTCCCAACAAACACAAACACATGTGAGAGATGCAACTATATAGCCAAACTGGAGACTGAACTCTCTCAACACAGGACTAGCAAGACCAGTCAAGAGGAGAAGGTAACCACACACACAACAAACCCAGTCTCACATAAACCAACCACAACTGCAAACCAAACACATAGTAACACAAAGACGTACTCGGAGGCTCTAATAAAAAACTTACCGAAACAACAGAGGCTCCCAAAGCAGACATCCAAGAAAACACCACCACAAAACTCTGCACAAGCAACACATAGTACACAAAGTCAGTTTGCCAAACAATCACAGCCCTTAAGGCGAAACACCATGCCTGATACACTAGTAATAGGTGACTCTATAGTCAGACACACGGACGTCCTGCTTACCAGGCTGAACAAAGAGAGGGCAACGGTGAGCTGCCTGTCAGGAGCTAGGATCCACCACATAACACAAGCACTCAGGTCACTCCAAAGCAAGTACAAATATGACTCCATCATTGTACATGCAAGCGTGAAATGACCTGAGACGTACCTCCTTGGACTACATGAAAAGAGACAGAGGAAGCTCTCTGATAATGTAGCCCAGGCCGGTATGACCCTGACCCTGAGCAGCATCTTGCCCGCACCAAGAATGATGCCACAATACAAAGACAAGATGATCAGCTTTAATAATTGGCTCAGTTACTGGTGTCATTCTAGGGGGGGTCCAATGTCTGTCTGCTTGGGATGACATGCTGGACAAGCCACGCTGCTTCGCAAGGGACGGCTTGCACCTGTCACCACTGGGCTTCCGGATATTGGCTAAGACTCTTGCCACCCCCATAGTGCCTTTTTTAGGCAAGACTCAAAAGACAAACACACCACCTTAGAAAACAATAAAGGAAAAAAACTAAGGGTAATGCTGCTCAACACCAGAAGTCTAAATCTCAAGATGCAGGCTCTCGAGGCACTCCTCAGTATGGAGAGCATCGATGTCTGTGCAGTAACTGAAACCTGGTTCAAAGCTCCTGAGAGCACCCCAGCCCTACCAGGTTATACCTCGTATCATGCTTTTCAGCCCCAAAACCTGGACCGAACCACAAATGGAGGGGGAGTGTCCATATTCCTTAAAGACACCCACACCTCCAGGTTAGTGGCAATGAACGAAGCATCAGAGACCATCCATGTGCAACTAACCGTAGGCAAAATTGCTATACAACTTGTAGCATGCTACAGACCACCCTCGCAATCTCAGGAACTCCATTCAGCCTTCCTGAAGACACTGGAGGATATGAATGTCTCACCAAATACCATCGTATTGGGAGACTTCAACTAACCAAACAGACTGGGTGCATTACTCAAGCCCCAACACCCTAGCCCAAAGGTTCCTGGAATTCATCAACTCAAATGCGATGGAACAACTAGTCACCTCCCCTACAAGGGGAAATAATATACTTGACCTGATCATCACAAACATGGGGACAAAATGATCAACACCGGAAGTATACCCCTCACTAGCAAGATCAGACCATAAACTAATAACCCTAGATATTCATATCCCACCTCCACCCCCTATTCATATCCCACCTCCACCCCCAGCACAAAAGACCACAGTGAGAAACTTCTCAAAAGCTGACTTTACACTCCTTAGGACTGAAATGGTATCCTTCAAGCCCCCTGGGCCAGTGGAAACCACATCCCACACGGCTGAATCCTTTACAAATGCTTTCTATGGGCATCTCCAAGAATGCATGGATCATGCAATCCCAAATAAAACCAAGACCCTTTCCACCAAAGCCAGGCATCCTATCTGGTGGACCCCAGCCATAAACAAACTTTAGAACAAGAGAAGGAAGCTACTGCAAGACAGAGCAAAATCCCATAAAGGGAAGGCATCCCTGATCAGCACTAGCAAAAATCTACGTTCGCTAATAAAATCATCAAAGGCCAACTTCAAGAGAAAAATCGCTAAGGACACTAAAGACAATCACAAGGCCTTCTTCAGTTATGTTAGAAACCTGGGCAGAAACCCTCAGATATACGCAGAGTTAATTCATAATGGCAAAAAATACACTGAACCCACAGATATTGCCAATATACTGGCAGACAGGTTCAGTGCAAATTTCTCCCCTCCCTCTCCCCCAAAAGACTAAATAAATATCTCAGCTGAATGCAACCTCCGTGAAATCTCAGATGTCCAGGTGAGAGCTGCCCTCAGCAAAGCTAAAAATACAGCATCCATGGGACCTGACGGTGTCCCGGGTTGCATGCTACGTGGACTCCGAGAGGAGCTAAACCCGCACACAAGAACGCTGTTTAATCTTAGCCTTGCTACAGGATACGTCCCTGAATACTGGCGTACAGCTACAGTGGTCCCACTCCACAACGGTGGCACCTTTACAGACCCCGGAAACTACCGCCCCATAAGCTTGACCAGCCTGGTCTGCAAAGCTATGGAAAGGATCATTATGGAACTCATAAACAAAGACATCGGGGACCTACAGACAATTGACCCTACCCAGTTCGGCTTTGTAAAAGGTAGATCCTGTCTTTTAAACTGGTGGACTTTTTTGAAACAGTCACTAGAGCCATCGATGAAGGCAAAGCAGTTCATACAGCCTACCTGGATCTGGCAAAAGCCTTCGACACAATACCCCACTCAGGCATCATAGACAAGCTCAACAGCTTAAATGTAAACCTGTTTGTCACAAGATGGGTTCCAAACTGGCTAAAGGACAGAACCCACAAAGTCAGAATAGCTGGAGCTATGTCAGACTCTAAGCCAGTCACAAGTGGAGTCCCACAGGGCTCCGTCTTGGGACCCCTCTTGTTTGGCATTTATTTCTCAGATGTGCAGGCAAACATAGGGGGGTTGTGGATGACAAAGTTTGCAGACGACTGCAAACTAGGCGCCATAGTCGACACACCAGCTGACACATGCATCCTCCAGAAGGGCCTCACAGAAACAGACGACTGGTGCCAGAGCCATGGCCTTAAACTAAAGGCCAAAAAATGTATAGTCATCCCCTTTGGAAAAAGCAAAGTACCCACAAATTACCACATAGGTGGTAATCCATTAAGTACGGAAATCCATTAAGTATGGAAAAAGTAATCAGAGAACTGGGGACCCAAGTTGACAGTGACCTCTCATTTGACACCCACATCGCCAAAGTGGTTAGAAAGACCTTCTACCTTGCCCACCTTATCATGAAGGGATTCACATCCAGATCAAAGGATGTCATTGTACCCTTATATTCCTCCCTTATCAGGCCTATGATTGAGTACAATGCCCCATTTGGTATGTACCTTACCCGGCACCTGCAGCAGCTGGAGAGACCCCAAAAGTACCTTACCAAGAGGATCAAGGGTCTCCAGCATATGTCATATGCTGCCAGACTGGAAAAGCTCCAGCTCTATTCAGTAGCATACCGCCTGCTCAGAGGTTATCTGTGCCTTACGTACAAGGCCATGTCCAATTCAGAATTAATGGACATGCTCCACCTCAAAAAATCCAAATCCATCAGAGCCACGAGAGCTAAAGATCTAAACCTCAGCACAAATATGAATAGGACATGCTGGAGGGACAGATTCATAACCCAGAGGCTTCCCGCACTCTGGAACAGGTTACCTGTCCATGTTAGGCAGAGCCCCTCACGGACTCTCTTCAAGAGAAATCTGGACGAATGGATGGGTGATCGTAGATTTACCCCGGGGGTCATCTCTGTGTCATTGCTAGATAGAGGCACAATAAACTAAATTTCATTTAAATTGTACACTTTTGTATCATTACATGGGGTGACGAAAGCCACATACACTTTGGCTAGGCTTATAAATGACCTAGGGCAGATAGCCTAGTACTATACTATGAAACTATGGAATCCATAAGTGATCCTTTAACTCCAGTGCTCTCGACCTTTTGTGGGCTGCTGCACTCTTTTTGGGGTATGGGCTCAGCCAAATTTAGGTCTTTCTAGGTTTTAGTGCACACCTTATCAACTAGTCTGTCTGGGAGTGGCACTACCCAGGTCACTAATGGAGAGAACTTGGATTTGGGAAGGTGAGGTCAACTGCCCAGAAACCTTACTGTCCCATAATCTCCAAAATCTTGCCAAAGGAGGCATCCCTCGAAGGAAATTTGGGGGAAACTCTTTTTTGTCACAATCCATATCTGGGGAGGGGACTCTAATAGGGAGTGGAGGTGTTTCGTCTTACACTGCCTCTTCCTGAGGAGACAAGGTGGAGGAGTCATCCAAACTCTCCTGAGAAGACGATACCCCAGATCTCTGCAGCATATATAAAGTCTTCTGTCTATGGGGAACATAAATGATGAATGGTCAAAGGTCCCAATATCAACGGCACCTCAGGGCAGAATAGAGTTTCTGTACCTGACGTGGTAAACAGCTTTTGAAAAGGTCTGTCCTGCATCGATAAGTCAGCGCAAACATTTAGAAGCAAAACAACAGTCACTGAATGTCAAACACTGATATCACTGTGGCAACACAGAAGCTAATCACCATCAGCATCCAGTGTTCCATTGCCAAAGTCATCTCCGAAGATTTTGACACCAGGTTAACACATCCTTAACACACACATAATGCCTCCAGTACCATTAGGGTCGAAGGCAGTATCAAGTGGTTGGAGTTATTCAGTCCTAGTAGCCTCTGGCACCAACATCAGGAATACAACAAAGCAAATAACAGATACTGAAGGTATCAGCACAGGTGAACAAATATCCTCAGACACAGATGGAACAGGTACAGGTTTCGTAGTAGATTCAATCATTGCACATGCCAAAAAAAGACACCAGAAGAGGAATAAAAGAAAAAGAGGACAGCGAGTCTTCACAAGCCACCTAAGAACAGAGGAGGCTGATATAACACTATACTGAAAGTGGGTCTTCACGAAGGTCATCACCATACATACCCAGTCCAGTAAGGTAAGGCTTTTAAGGGACATGTAGAATCAATGGGACAGGGGTAAAGCAGGTTTGGAAGCAAGGAATCTTGAAAGGTCTTCTGAAGAAGAGCTTCAGGTTCTCTTCTCCCAGACATAGAAATCAGCAGTACCAGATCAGCATCATCGTCATCATCATCAACCAACCTCTTTTTCCTCATTTTCTACATGGGGTCTGGGCATCATTTCACTTGTCACCATCTCTCCCTATTCAATGCCACTTTCCTAACTTTGACAGTCATGCTTGACTGTCACAGGTCTTTTCTCACACATTCCATCCATCTTTTTGCTGGATACCCTCAATTCTTCTTGCCTTCTTCCTGTCTGTCTCCAATCTTCTTCACCAGCTTGTCTTCTGCTTTCCTGCACATGTGCCTGAACCATCGTAATTTGCGTTCTTTGACCTTTTCTGCAATGGGAGTTACTTTGGCTTCTGCTCTTATGTGCTCAGTCCTTTGTCTGTCCTACAATATGTATCTTACTACCTGTCTCAGACACTTCATGTCCATCATCTCTAGCTTCATCTACTCTGCCTTTACTGCCCAGGTTTCTGTACCATACAGTAGTACTGGTTGCACCACTGTTTTGTTCATCTTACATTAATGCTACTTTAGTATTCTTCTGTAATACACTACCCCTGACACTCTTGATAGTTGGTTCTAGCCCCTCTGATTCTAGCCTTGACCTCCTCATTCAGACTTCCCTTCTCCTCAACCACCCCTCTCAGATACTTGAAGTTGCTGGAATGTTTTCCATTCTACCTCAATTCTCAGCTTCTTCCAATTTCCCCCATTTGCTGCCATTACAACCATCTTATCTGTACTCAGTTTCAACCCATGTTCCCCCCAGTTTTTCATTCCATTTCCCTACCCTTTGGTGAAGTTCTTGCTCATTGTCTGCCTGTAATGCCACATCATATGCATACAGCAACTTTGCTGATCTGTCCCCTTCAGCCTGTTTGCTAATGTAGTCCATCACTAGTACGAATTGCAGTGGGCTCAGAGCTGAACCCTAATGCACACCCACTCCTACTGTGAACTCCTTTGCAAGACCGAATACAGTTCATACTTGAGTCATTGGGTTCTTGAAAAGCTCTTGCACTAGTTCTACCAATGTTTCTGCGACTTTGAACCACTGCAGGACTGCCAAATCAGCTTTCTTGGGACCTTGTCATATGACTTCTCCAAGTCTAGGAAGGCCCAGTTGAATTCTCAAGCATCTGTCTGACTGCAAACATCACGTCAGTAGTGCTGCATCCTGATTTGAATCCAAACTGCTCATTCCCTATCTTACTTTCTACTACTCCGCATATTCATTTATCAATCATCTTCTCCAGAACTTTCATGCAGTGTGATACAAGTTTGATACCTCTATACTGCCCACAGTTGTAAATGTCTCCTTTGTTCTTGACAACAGTGCCAGATGACTCCGGCAGATAAGAAAATCTTGCAGGAGTCTCCACAAGAGTTGTTCCTTCGGAGGTGGGGTCTTTAGCCAGAGACGTCTTTTCCAAAATGGATACTTTTAATTCCACAGCTCCCAGTTTCTCTTTTTCAGATCCTGACACCTTGGATGAGTTGTTGTCCAATGTGGTTTCTTCCACCAGCACAGACATGGGCCATAGTAACTTTAATACACGTTTATTCCTTCTGTGTAATGGAATAAAACAGCTAAGGTCTTTACAAATATTATAAATCACTGTCCAAATACCCCTCCCAGACACACACACACACCATGAGTGTCCTGTGGGGAATTTTATGACTACACTGCATTCTTTAAAGCCTGGCTTGAGTTTCTTCCCCATAATTAGGCCTCTAATCAATTACCAAAAATAGCCATCACTAAAACAGTAGCTAAACAATGCTTATGAACAGGCGATGGAGAAGATCCAGACAATTAATGAAATTCATCATGACTAATCCCAGAATTAGAGAGAGAAATTGAATAAAACAAAATTGTATTTATTTATTTATTTTAAAGCCAAGAGACAGGGAGTGAAGGGGAAGGGGAGTTGGGCAGTGAAAATAACAGATAATTCAGAGCTGGATGTTAAAGAACTTCAAAAGAGAAGCAGAAAGCTTACCACAGCTTTTCCTACAAGGAGTATGTGGGGAAAAAAAATACTTGTCTCAAGTTAAATAGCAGAAACCAGCCCTGCATACTCAACTATTTTACAGAGATGCAGAAGCAGCAATGGTGGCAACGAGACTTGAAGCCTATCCTTAGCACAGGGGATTAAAAGGTACAAGGGAAGAATTCAAGCCTGTGAGGAGACCAAGAAAGACAACACGAAGGTGACCAACACACCTGTTCCAGTTTCTGGAAGGAGCCAGATTAAAGTTTGCAGTAACTGAAGGATATTATAACAAAAGCAAAAAGAAATCAACTGTCATTTTCTTTCAAAGAAGGGGAAAAAACACATACTGAGCTCAGTGTTCAAACCTGACAAAGCAACAATTCCCAGGCAACAGCCAAAACAAATTCTTGGCAGGATGCTTTAATCACATCCCAGAAGAGTAAAGTGCAAAGAAACAACAATATACTCTTCACTGTTTTGCACCACAATTCCAGCGGAAATTACATCAATCCACTGGGACACCTGTTACCAGAAATAGTTGTCCCAGTAACTTATGAAACTAGCAAAACAACCGAAGAACTGCACAAAAATACATCCACTCATCAAACTAACAGACATTATAAACAATAGCAACATACCTCAGTCACGGAGCTTAAAAGTCAATATAAACCACAACAATGGCCAGGAAAAAGGAAGATCCAAATTTCATGAAACACTCCTCTAGCACCTTGACCAAGAGTATTTTAACTTTTGAAAGGCCTTTTGGACAAGTTGCCCAAGAGGATATTTAATTCTTGAAAGGCCTTTTGGCTGAGGAGCAAGAGGAGTTACATATTCTGGTTTTGGATGTTTGGTCATTTTCGAGCTTAAAAGTCAACCCTGCAAAAAAAGTCTGGGAAATAATAGGCCTCCACTTATTTGCAGCCAGTCTAACATCCCTTCCAAACTGCAGCCAGGACAAAGTCCATCATGACCTACAGAAAAAGGTAGAGTACGCCCCAGTACCAAAACTCTGCCAAATAAAAACGCCACAATCACAAAAATAATAAACAGACAAGAAAAATAAATCAAGTATAGACATTGTTACAGCAACAGATTAAGACAGCTCCATGTTTAAAAAGTGTGAATTTATAGCAAGTATAACAGACAAATGCAGAAATGATAAAATATAATAGGAAGAGCAAGTGCATGGGCTGAAGACTAGTATGGGGTGAAAGGAGAATGTGGATTAGACGGGGCAAGTACTGTGTACAATTTACGCAAGACATTACTATATGCAAGAAGACTTAGCTGTAGAGTCAAGCTTGTTATGGCACTGTTGGCCAAGATATTGTTTATTTATGCAATATGCCCTGCATTAAAACATTTACATTCATGTGGTTTCTTCAAGAACTGTTTAAGTTGGGATCAGAAGTGAGAGTATTCAGTAGTATCCGTTATTCAAGAAGTAACTGCCACAACTAGTGGGATAAGATGGAGACGCTTTGGTCACAGCAGAGTAAATTTACCTGTGGGAATTTGAAGAGCTGGGACTACTCTGGACTGATTCCAGAGACTGTACAGTTCAAGTAGCTTCAATATGTTTCATGGCAAGAGGCAAAGAAGAAATCCCAAGAGAATACTTGATCTGCCCTTTATTGGTAACCACTTAAAGGACAACAACAGGATTCTATTATTAAATGCTCAACGTCTCTGTCTTTTCTCCCTATTTACTGTCCCAGCTATGAATAAACAATACAGCATTTAAAATATTTCAAACTGACTGTTTTGTTCCACTAGAACAGTACCTTACTGTGGTGTGTTGTTTTTTCTCCACTAGAACAGTACCTTACTGTGCTGTGTTGGTTTCACTTTCAAAAAAACTTTTGTCCCGCCCTGGAAAAGTCTCCAATTCACTGATGTTATCAATGACACTGGATACAGGTAGTTTTCTAGCCATTTCTCTCCCCAAACGGACATAACCACTACCGTCCTAAAAACCCACCCATGCTGTGATGTCACAGCTCCCTGGTCCTTCCCCTACCCATACAGAAAGTAAAGGCTAGAACAAGGAAACAGTACACGAGTCAAGTCTCTTGCTGTGAGCTGTCAATCACTGTAGGTAACAGCTCAAATTACCCTTAGCACTTTGACAGCTAGGGAAGTTAGGTGTGAAGAGGAATGGGAGACGAGTCAAAATAGTACAAATACGGGCTTCACAAAAGACTGCAGTTTAGCCATTCTAAAAAGCAGCAGCAGTAAAAAGCACTTTGAAAGTCTGTTCTGTGACATTTGCACTGTTAGTGTTTTAAGTAGTCATTGAACGGCATGAAATGCTACTTAAAACTTGACTGAAAGTAGTGTATGCATGTAAAAATCAGTGCAGTAACAGGAGCTTTAGGAAGAAAGAGGCCTGTGTCATGTATTTTTTTTTTTTTTTTTTTTTTAGACAAGCACTGTATTATGGGATACCTAGTGGCAGACTAAACAATTAGAATTACTTCAAAATGGCAGACCCCATGTGGTCAGACTGAAAAAGTACTTAGAAAAATATTTAAAAACCTGCAAAAAGTCCCAGAGTGGTGTTAAAATGTAGGAAACACCAAACCATGATGAAATAAACATGTTTTTTGAGTCTGTGGGTGCGGTTCTCTAACTTTGGAGAGGGTGATACAGTGATGGTGCATCAAGGAGAGTCTAGTGATATTTTGTTTTTGAGTTGAGGCTGGGATAAAAAGTAAACCGTATTCTAGGTGAGCAAAGAGAATGCCTTTACCAATGGCATTTTTGAAAGGTGGCTAGAGGAAATGAGATAGTCAACTATCTTCATTCTGAGTTTCTAAATGAGCTCCTGGGAGATGAGCAGCTGATCTACTCAAATATCTAAAAGCTCCCACTCTTTTAATCACTTTTCTGCTGTAATACCATACCTCTCAACTGCCTAGATTTTTGCCTCATATTGTTGGTCTGTTCCTCTTAAAATTTATTCTTTTCTGGACTTTTTTGGGGCATATCAGTAAGGACTGAATTCACTTAAGGCATTTGAGTTTCAGACTTCATATCATTCAGAAAATACAGGTTAACACAAAAATGTTTACTCTAGCAACTTTCTAAGTTTATAAGAGCAATTTTTAAAATTGTCCCGATCTCTGGAGCTTTGTCCATCTATTATTTTTGTCTTTGTCCGGATTTTGTATGCTGAGAGGTTGAGAGCTGTGTGTACTACTCTCCTTTAAAATAACACAAGTTAAAAGTTTGCTGCAGGCAGTTGCACTCAAACAGATTTCTCAGACTAATCTACACCTATGTGATGATATTTAGGAAATGCCACCTGCAAAAGGGGCATTCTAAATACAAGGCTAGACAGTTCCCTCCCCATTGAGTTAGGAGAGTAACATATGATCCACCAAACTGAAGGGTGGTAGAATGGGAATGCATCTCACTCAGCCACTGATTAATTAATTTACTAAAAGGCACTCTTAGGGAACCAGACATTCTGCCAAGCTACTTTGAACCACAGAAATTTAAACAAATGAACAATTACTCTGAACCACATTATAATAATCCCCCATCCTCTCTTTTGCTAAATGGGTTGTCTATATTAAGTGTATGCAAAAGCCACTTTAACCAATGATTAATTTCTTAAAAGTTCCATCCTCCAACTAACTTTCAATTTCACACAATATATATTACATAAAACCACTTAAAATACCCTAACAAACTGCTTCCTACAATGTTTTATTCCTAACCACTCCCCTAACAAACTACTTCCTACAATGTTCTATTCCTAGCCCCCCCCCCCAAGAAAAATCAATCTTTCACAATGCACATTCCAAGGCAAAATCTGCAGAAGGTTAAGCCGAGAAAGGAAAGTGCAAATCAATGCTACCAACTAGCAAAACTAACAAATATTCCTACTGGCTGTAGTTTAGCAGATGCTGATTGACAGCAAACATATCCAAGTTACATCCAGGTACTTATGTTCATACAGGGAACTGTTTGCTAGAGGACTGAAAACACAGACTGCCAAGACACTTTACAGTACTTTAAAGACTGTACCAGCACTATATTCCAATCCTCCCTGTTGCTTCAGGTTGTGGATTTTGATATGAGCCTCAAGTAGTAAACCATTACACTCTTGAATTTTGTCTCAGTCCATGGCATCCTCCTCCTCTGCTCCAAGTCACTCCATTGCAATGTCTAACAGGCAAAGTCATTACTCATAACTCATACTTGCATTTCCCATGCAGTTTCCTTAAGGTTTCCAGCTGTGGCTAGAGGCACTTTCACTGCTCTCACACCCACAGAGAATAGCTGTATTCAAATGTCAGCCACTGATCGCTAAAGATGAGGAATGAAACAGCCCATAAAGTCTTTAGTATGTCCTCCTTCTGCTCAAATCAGCCCATAAAGTCTTTAGTATGTCCTCCTTCTGCTCAAATCACACAAATTTGATGATGATTGGTTTGGATTTCACTGCAGAAGTAAGCATAATTGCAAGTGAGCAATGTGCATTTTCTAATCTGACAGTAACAAAGTTTCAGCAGATTATGTATTTAAAATGTGAAAAAATTTCAGAATGTCCCATCCTTCAAAATGTTCATGCACTTCAAAAGAGTCTGATATTTGAACATTTCCATGATATTCTCAGGCCATTGATCTTAAAAACAGCAGTATTCAGTTGTAAGGTACTAAAAGTGCTACCTGAAGTTGAAATTCCTTTAGCCTCCTTTGTGGTCAGCTGCCGTTTCCTCAACAGCTCCTCTTTTCATGCCCAGATATTTAAGTATTTTATGTTGTCCTAGGGTGACATGATGATGATGTGCTTGCAGCTTCCTATCTGACCTCCATTTCAAATTCACTAGCTGAACCTTGAAAAAGTGCCAGATGGGGAGGGATTATGATTTCTTTAACCCTGTTAACACAATACCACATATTACTTGGTCACAAACACAGAAACTGAATATATTTTTGCACCTGCAGTTTAACAACTCATTTAGGGTCCTGGGTTTTCCATATAGTCTAGTGGTTAGGCTTCCTGGTTTTCACCTAGGCTGCCAAGGTTCAATTCCCAGTATCTTAAAAGACTGGCATTTGGCATGGAGACTGGCAGTTGACACAGGATTAAGGCCATCAGCTATTAACAAGCTACTTCTTGTGGTACTGGGCTTATTCCCTCAGCCTTCATTTGCTTACTGTCTGACCTTGAGCAAGTCACTTAACCAGACAGTGCTTTGGAGCAGCTAATGATTTGGGTTCATAGGAGTTTGTACAGTGTTGTAGAGGTGCTCTGTTTCACATGAATTGGTAGCCTATTCTAATGATGCAGCAGACGCTGGGAGACAAATCTGCCCCTCCAGCATATCCTATTCAAATTGCAGACCATATGTAGGTCCCTGCAATGGGTAGCTCTAGTTCCGTTTGATTTATGGATGTACAGCAGATTCATTAGTTTTGGGTGTGAGATTGCTCTGTAAGCCAAGCATAAGTTTCCCCTAAGAAGTTTATATGATACAGAGTAAAGCGACAGGGACTTTAGTGTAAGGTATGTGCTGGAGTTAGGTTCACGAACAGTCTCCTTACTACCTATTAAACTATGAGCTTTTCACACTTGTGTCTTACCTTGACACACACAACTGGAAGTATAGGTAATAAATCCTGACTCCAGCAGGCATAGGAAAGTTCTCGCTTAGTACAACAGGTTTTAGGCAGACATCTGCAGTTAAAACTCCACCCACTGCCCTTTAATTTTTCCTCAGATATTTGGACATAATTACAGAATTTTTCACTATCAGGAGGAAGAGGAGACTCTGGTACACATTCATAAACGTTCTAGCTCTAAAAGGCCCCTATATTCCTCATCTCCCTAACTGAAGTCTTTTTGTCAAACTCAGCACTATGTTTACAATTATTAGTATTGTGATTCTCTACCAAACATAAAAGACAATGAATGTGCAATTCTCCTGGGGGAATTTGATAAGAAGGGCATTTTTTGATCATTTTCTCTTCTGACAATTAGAATCACTATAAAGCTACAAAATAGATCTCTATAAAACAAAGTATGCACTTAGAACTGCCATAGGCCAAGGCTTAAGAACTGATTGATGAACTAAAAAAGCTAAGCAAACTAACCATTCACTACCGCCAACAATAAATAAATGCAGCAGCAGATTCCAGCTCATATTCTAATTAATCTCTGTCCAGATGCACCATGCTCTAACAAGCTGATCTGATAGACTGCCAGAGAAAGTCACATCAAGGCAGGGGTTAGGTGGGTGGAGGGAGGGTCATCTTTATGCCAAACATCTTTATTAGCATGGAAATAAGAGCACACATCTTGTTTTTTTTTTAATAATTTTCTAAATTATTGAATGGAGTCTTACTCAGTACTGTTACAGTGTCAGTAATAAGGCTGTCCCTTAAGTCAGACTTTCCTCCCTTCATACCTCTCAACCTCATAGCTCAAGAAATCTGGACAAAAAAATGTAAAATAATGGGAGGACAAAGGCCCTAAAATAGGGACAGACTGTAAATATTGCTTTTATAAATGTAGAATGCTGCTAGAATAACAGGGCTTGTATTACCCTGCATTTCTGAAGAATATGAAGTCTGAAGCTCATTATTTTGTGACTTCGATCCTCACTGATTTTCCAGAAAAAGTACAGTTGTGTACACTTAACAAAAATGTAGATGTTCGAGTGTATTCACTGTTGCAGTCATTACATTTGGGTAATCTGCTGGCAGGTTGCCCTCAGTCGGCCTGAATATCAAAGTCTTGGGTCCTGGGTCAGTAGCTGTCTCCTCTTCCATGACATCAGGTTGCCAGGGGTATAAAATATGCAGCCATTGCCATTTTATTCAGTTTTTCTTGCCCCAGATGTCAGGTGCCCCCCAAATGGGGAGCAAAAAAAAAATAAAAAAATAAAAATATACATACACACATATATATATATATATATATATATATATATATACACATATATATATATATATATATATATATATATATATATATATATATATATATATACATACATACATACATATAAACAGCAATCTATATGTAAATGCACTTTTAGCAACATAAGCTTTAGAATATAGCGAAGGAAAGAGAAGTTCTAGAAAAAAGGGGGATGGCGGGTGGGTAACCCAGACTGCAACAGTGAATACACTCGAATATCTACATTTATGGTAAGTGTACACAACTGTACTATGTTCTTCGTGTTTCACTGTTGCAGTCATTACATTTGGGTAGAATCCCAAAGCTATGGATGGGAGGATGGAATTAAATAGCATTAGGAGTGGCTATAAGGCCCTGCAAAACTGTAGTGGCAAAGCCTGCCCTGGACTTAGAGAAGAGATGCAAATGATAATGCTTTGTAAAAGTATGAACAGAGCTCCAAGTAGCAGCTTCTAGAATGACTTTGGTTGGAACTCCTCTGAGAAAGGCTGCTAAGGTAGAGGCAGCCCTAGTGGAATGTGACCAGATTCCCTTGGGCACCGGTTTACCATGATGCAAGTAGCAGAAAAATGCAGTGGCTTATCCACTTAGAAATAGTCTGCTTTGATATGGCCTTCCCCTCTGATGCTGCAGCAAATGCCACCAGTAGTTTCTCAGACTCTCTTAGAGATTTGGTCCTGTTTAAGTTAAATCTTAGTTGTCTGTGTACGTCCAATGAATGCAGAATCCGCTCCCCCTTGTTCTGCGGATTTGGGTAAAATAAGAGCCACACTGGACACCACCTTAGGCATAAAAGGAAGGATTGGTCCTGAGGGACACCCTGTCCGGGTAAAAAAAAGAAAGGCTCCACAGCCATGAGGGCCTGTAGTTCTGAAACCCTTCTTACTGAAGTGATTGCCAAAAGGAAAGCTGTTTTCCAAGATAAAAACTTTATATCTGCAGTAGCTGCTGGTTCAAAAGGAGGCAGGGTGAGTTTTTCCAGCACAAAATTGAGGTCCCATGCAGGAGTTGGCGATCTTCTGGGAGGCCTTAAATTTTTGGCCCCTCTAAAATACTCTTTTAGCAGAGGATGAGAAAAGACGGGAGGCTCCGTGCTGTAATGAGCAGAGATGGCAGAGGCATGGATTTTTATTGAAGAAAAAGACAGGCCCTTGTCAAGCATCTCAGTCAAGTATTGTAAAATCTGAGGAATATTTGGTTTTGCTGTGTCCGTTTCTTGCGCTTGGTTCCAAGCATAGAATCTCTTCCATTTATCAGCATAAGATTTTCTAGTACTAGGCCTTTTGGCTTCCAAAATGACATCCATCACAGATTTGCTGAGAGGTGTTTGAATAATTACATGATCAACCATGCTGCCAGGTTCAGAGTTTGGAGCAGAGTGTGCATAATTTGATTGTTCTGCTGAGACAGTAGAGGAGGTATTTGAGGTAAGTACCAAGGAGGGAGTTGAGACATATTCCTTAGAATTGGGTACCAGTGTTGGCGAGGCCAGTCCGGAGCAATTAGAATCATTTTTGTTTTTTCCTGTCTGACCTTTAGTAAAACCTTGGGGAGAAGAGGCAGAGGAGGAAAGGCGTAGACGGATAGGTTTTTCCAGCTTTAGGAGAGGGCATCCACTTTCCATGCTTGTCTGTGATAAGTCCTTGTGCAGAATTTGTCCAGTTGATAATTTTGGGGAGAGGCAAATAGATCTATGTCTGGGCTCCCTCATTTCTGTGTTACCATGCTGAGGACTTGTGGATCCAGTTTCCACTCATGAGGATCCATAGGGTATCGCTTAGGTCGTCTGCCGGAATATTTTGCTTTCCAGGCAGGAATTGAGCTTGAAGATGTACTTGGTAAGTCAAGCCCGTGTCCCACAATGCCATGGCTAGTCTGCAAAGGGGGTAGGAATGTGTACCCCCCCCTGCTTGTTTATGTACCACATGACATTGTCTGTCTTTATCAGTAATTGTCCAGGATGAAGTAAGTCCTTGAAGGCTGTCAGGGCATTCTGAACAGCTAGCATCTCTTTCTGGTTGATATGCAGATGCATTTGTTTTGGGGTCCATATGCCCCAAATGCATCTCCCTGCTAGGTGGGCCCCCCAAGCATAGTCTGATGAGTCTGTAGTTAGGGTTTGAGTGGCAGGGGGTCGAGTGAATGACCATCCCTTGTTTTGGTGACATGTCTCTGCCCACCAAAGAAACTCCTGTTATAGGCAGGGAATGAGAGGAATCATTGTTTCCAGACTGTGACAATGTTGACTCCATATACTTTTTAGGTACCATTGAAGTTTCCTCATATGCAGTCTTGCATATGGAATTACTAGAATGCAGGATGCCATGAACCCCAAAGCCTGCAGAATTTGTCTTGCAGATAACTGGGTTTTTGTTGCCATCTGTTTGAAGTATATTGTCAGTTGCCTTTGTTTGTCTGGCAAAAGGTAAGCCATCTGGGCAGTTGTATTCAAACTTGCACCCAGGAATGTAATTTTTTGAGAGGGTACCAGTTGTGATTTATTTTTGTTTATTGTTTACCCTAGGCATGTTAGAAGCCTTTTTACAAATGCCAGATGCTGAAGAAGAATGTCCATGTTTTCTGCGTGAGACAGTCGTCCAAGCAAGGATAGATTTGTATGCTTCTTTGTCTGCAAAATGCAATTACTGGTGCCAGGCACTTTGTAAAGACCCTGGGTGCAGTAAATAAGCCAAAAGGCAGGGCAGAGAATTGGTAAATGCATAAAACCTGCCTTGAAGCGGAGGTATCTTCTGCACGATTCCCTTACTGGGATATGCAGGTATGCCTCTTTTAAGTCTAGAGTCACTAACCAAGTGTTCTTGCCTAGCATGGGCAGTAGCTGTTATAAAGTCAGCATTTTGACTTTTGGAATGTCCAAGAACGTGTTCAAAATCGATAAGTCCAATATTGGACGCCAGGCATGGTCTTTTCTGGGTACCAGGAACAGTCTTGAATAAAAACCTTGTCCTTTTTCCTGTTCTGGTTGAATAGCCTCCATATCCATGAGGGACGTAACTTGTTTCTGAGCCTCTGCCCATTGATTTTGTGGCAGCTCTGGCCAACCATTTGGATTTGGCAAAGTATGGAAATGAAATCTGTACCCCTGGGATACTATGTTTAATACCCACTTGTCCTGGGTAATTAACTGCCAATTTTGAGCATGAAGTGCTAATTTTCCCCCCAAAGGGGCTGCCAAAAGATAAGTGCTTGGTGATGGAAGAGGGAAGTCATTGAGACTGCTTACTGTAGGGTTGTGCTTTGTTTACTCCAGATTTGGAGGTAGAGGCACCCCATTGCTTTGACCTGTAAGAACCCTCTGATTGGTATCTAAAGCCTTTTGAGCACCTAGATTTGCCTTGAGAGGCTCTGTTGGACACAGGAAAGGACCAATTTTTAGTAGGCCAGTGCCTACTGAATCTGGGTGGCTGCACTTGTACGAAATCTTTTACAGTTTGCATAGATTTAGCTTTGTCTTCCATTTTATTTAAAACTTCTTCTGCTTTATTACCAAACGGAGTATCATGCTGTAAAGGTGCATCCAACAATTTAGCTTTAACATGATCAGGCAGATTTTGCTCCTTTAGTCAGGCATGCCTTCTAATCACATATCCAGTAACTGCGGCCCTGCAAGAGGCCTCCAAGGAATCAAAACCACATTGCAAAGTATGCTTTCCAATCTGTTCTGCTGCATTCAATAATTCCTGTAATTCTTTATTTTCCACACAATCAGAAATCAACATAATTTTCTGCTTCAATAGGCCCATAACATGCTATTGATATTTAAGCATATGAAACTGGCAGTTTAAGGCCCTAATTGCCAAGGTTGCAGACATATAAACCTTCTTTCCCCATCTATCCAGCGCCCTGGAATCTCTATCAGAGGGGGTAGGATTTTTGGCTGTAGAGGCCTTTACACCCTTGGGACCGTGTGAGAGTTTCAGGATCAGCAGCAGGATTTTTGAATAGAAATTTGTGGGAGTCCAGAACCCTGTAATATCTGTCTGGCTTACTAGGAGCTGGAGGTAGGGAATCAGGAGTCATGCTCGATTCCGAAAACACATCATCAACAATATCTAATAGAGGAGGTATAGCCAAAGGCCTATGCTGAGGAAGAAGGAAATCTGTAATCCTCTTTTTTGATTCAGAGAAATCCTGACTCTCCCAATGAAAATGTTCCCTTAAAGTATGCAAGGTTTCTCCAAAAGAATAATCTTCAGGAGGAGATGCAGATGGAATGGATTCTTCTGCATCTGAATCCTCATAAGGTGGTGTAGAAAATTCCTGATCAAAAGAGGAATCAGAAGAAATAGAAACCTGATCTGAAGATTTATAATCAATGTCTTGCCTAGGCCTCTTAGCAGGGGGAGGGGGGGGGGTTGGGAAACCCAAGGTAATTAAGTCCTCAGCCATTTTGATCAACTGTTTTTTTAGGCATAGGGGCCTGAGCACGTGGCTCATGCGTCAGTTTTTTTAGACTTAAGTTGTCGATTTTGTTTTTGAAGCTGGCGTCGGTTTTATATAAAAATGTTGAGGCATGAAAACACCCTCAGAAGCCGGTACCTGCTCAGCGGCTCCAGACCCATCCGAGGGAGCGACATCCGCAGGTTCAATACTCTGAGAATCTCACGGCATACCGCACTCCACATGGGTCTTAGTAGAGGCCTGCGACTCAAAAGTAGCAGGTATCAGGGGCTGCAAAAGTGCCTCACCGAGTACTGGCTTAGGAGAAGCTTTGTCGTCTGTTTTGGACCTCGACGGTCTGTCTCTGTCTTTTTCTTTGCGTTTTTTGTGTACTCCGGTAGTCAGATTGCTATCCGATGACATTTCAGGGTAATTAAATCTGGATCCAAAATATTTTGAAGCAAAAATATACTGACACTTAATAGTGCATTGGTTAAATCTAGCACAAAACTGACAGCAAGGCACGTTATGATCTGGGTCTAGGCAAGGAATACAGTATAAATGAAAATCCTTATGAGGTATTTGCTTCCCACAAGTAATGCAATTGTTAACTTTTACTGACATCGGTAAGGAGCAAGAAAAAGTTTCCCCAATGGGGTACTTAGCTTTAATTGAAGACTTTGGTTCTGAAACTCGAATGTGAAAATTTCAGGAGTCGGCCGACTGGCACTTGCGAACTGCTTTTGCTTCGGGCACCGCGCAGCAAGAAAGACTGAATAAAATGGCGTCGGCTGCATGTTTTATACCCCTGACGACCTGACATCATGGAAGAGGAGACAGCAACCGACGCAGGACCCAAGACTTTGACATTCAGGCCGACTGAGGGCAACCTGCCAGCAGATTAACCAAATGTAATGACTGCAACAGTGAAACATGAGGAACATCCACAAATTTTCTAAGGAAGAGACCAAAAATACAATGGAAAAATCCTGACATTCTGCAAAAATCTGGACAGTTGAGAGGTATGCCTCCTTTCCTGTATAGAAGCTGCAAATGACCTCATAAAAAGCAGACAGGGTGAGAAAAAACTTTGTGTACATGATGATTATTTCCACAGCATTGATTATCATCAAATTACATGTCTATAAGTATGTACATTCTGTTATCCTGGTTGCCCAAATGGGATGTGGCTCATTTTCCATGGAGGTCAAAGAAGAAAAGTTCCAAAAAAGTCACAAATTTATCAGAAGGTAAAGACTTAACAATACTGCAAATAAGGCATAAAAATAGATGCATTAAACAAATGGAATACAAATACAGGCAATGTTGTTGTTGTTTGTCTTTCGGCTTTTCCTGGTTAGGGGTCGCCACAGCGGAACTCCGGTCCGCTAATGATTGGCAATTGATTTTTACATACCAAGTTGCCAGCTCTTTACACACAACCTTCAACAAAGGTACGCCCAAGACGCTCTAGCCGAGAATAGAACCAGACAGCGTCTTACTGTGAGGTGACAACGCTACCGCAGCACCACAATACAGAATATATATTTTCTGAATGCAAGAGAAAGAAATGCAATTAGTAGCATAACTCTTAATCTCTTACCACAAGAAATCTGGACAAAGCCTGAGGCCTGACATAATCAGGGGACAAAGGTCCAAAAATAGGAACAATAAACTTAGAAAGTTGCTAGAATAACAGAATTTGTGTTAGCATGTATTTTCTGAAGGATATAAAGTATGAAACTCAAATGCATGTCATTATTTAGTGACTTTAATCTTTAGATCATCCCAGTGATTTGTCAAAACAAAAGAAAAAAAAACAGTTTTTATGAGGAACAGATCAAAATATGAGGTAAAAATCTGTACAGTTTAGAGGTATGGAGTAGCTCAAAAGTGTAGCAGAAGTATGTTAGATTTTGTTAGAAATAGAAGAGTAAAGGACATGGGGAAATAACTGGACTGGAAACAGTATTCAGACAGAATGTTGTAGTGTAAAAAGTCAGATTGGGCAAGATGGAACAGATATACAATATTCATACAGACAGACATACTTACACACACACACACACACACACACACACACACCATTGGATAGCGCAGAAAACTCTATAGCAACTAAATACCAAAGAAGTACATTCCACAAAGTCTTAAAACAGCAAACTTTAACTATTATTCCCAGTAAAGTGAATGGGATTCTACAGAGAAGGGCAACATTCTACAGTGAAAAAACATCCATATTGCAAAAATACATTTAATACATGTGACTGCACTGACATCTATGATCAGGAAAGATGCTACAAGAAAATCCACATTTCAGGCAATCATTATCAAATAAAGATTATGAAATAGTATGGGACTCTGAAAATCCAGTACAAAATTACTGCAAGGAAATGCTCATTGCCTTTTCTTACATCAAGGTACTTTAAACCCCAACTGCTGAGCATTGTAGATCTGTCCTCAGAGTACTGGCTATTTTCTGTCTATTCTGTCTTCAACATTTATTCATTAAATTGTTTGATAAACAATTATGCCAATAACATTCTCTAACACCATTACTCTCTGTTTTTAGTGATTAACTGTGATACACAGGACTCTAACTACAGTCATTACATGATGATCAAAGGAATGGGAGACATCTACCCAGGTGACTAGGTTTCTGTTGACAAAAATCATTGGAGTGCAATGTCATTTATGAAGTTGGTGGGAAAAAATATGTTTTCTGAAGGAGATGCTACTCCATGTTTTAGCATTTAGTTTGAGCCCTTCAAATGAGATTTACTTCTAATACTAGAATGGCCATATTATCGAATTTCATTTTTGCAAGATGAAAATCACGAAGATGAAATACCTGAATGGCAAATTCTTGCCTGGACAAGTAAACACTTGCTCAAACTTCAACGAAATATGCACTGGAGTAAATAAAACCCACCTAAGGGGGGGGGGGGCTATCCCCCCCCCCAACTATATATACCAACACTGAGATCACACTACACTGTAGAAAAGGGCACACTGGGCAAGTGTATACTTGCCCAGGGAAAAATTTGCCGTTTGGCTATTTCGTTTTCACGATTTTTGTCTTGTGAAAATGAAATTCGATGATATGGCCATCAAGTATTAGAAGGGGATCTCTTCGTAAGTCATATGGTCAACATGGGATTTCCTCTTAAAGTGGAATTTGTATTGTTTGTTGATTTTACAACTTAGTCAGCCAGAAATCCTCATTGTCAGTGTCAAGCTCAAAAAAATAAATGCCATAAAGGAGGGGATCCAATACAGACCCCTGGGGGATGCCACTGGTCACCTTTTCCTTAACGGAGGAAACATCACTAACCCTGACAGCATGCATACTGTCTCTTGAGTCGGCTTGTAACCCACCGATTCTGTTGTCCATCTCAAGTTGCTTATATGACCTTCTTGTTAACATATCCTAAGAAAGGAAGGTTGAATATTGGGTGGCAGATGTCAAAAACATCCAGGTCTAAGGTTGCTTTAGGATGGGGAATAGCAAATGCCTATTTCAAGGCCAATGGAAAAACTGAAAACCTCAGAGATATAGACCTGAAAATCATTGCATCAAAGACATCAAGACCAGCCTGAACTAATCAAGAAAGGCAAGGATTCAGTCCACTAGTCATTAGATGCATGCTAGAGATAAGAGTAAAGAACTAATCATAACCAAGAACATTGAACACAGGCTAAAAAATTGGACAACAAGAGGGAAGGGCTACTGCAGCTTCAGTGGAGTTTTAGTGGCACATTGGATCTAATACTAGCAAACTTGTCAGTGAAAAACTAAGCAACCAACTCACATCAAGCTACTAATAAAGACTTTACTGAGTTGTCTCAACACTAGAAAGAAACATTCTAGGCCACTGTTGTGTACTTGGCATACTGAAAAGTTTGGCACAGAAACTACAATGGAAAAAAAAAAAAAAAAAGGAGTATAATTCAAAATGTCAGACTGTGATAGTAAATCTATATATTAACAACAGGTTGACTGGCTACAAAGTATATCTCACAGCTTCCAGTGCAGCACACTTTTGAATTTGACCCCAAAGCTTCAGCTGTTTGACAGCAAGCCACTGTAACCACAGCATGTTACAAATGAAAAAAAATACGTCCAATCCAATAACAACTCAGTAGAAAAGTCTTCCAGGCTGTACTGTGTTCTGCACATCAAACAGAAGTTCAAAAAAGCACTCCCAACGTACAATGGATGTAATGAACAATGTCAGAATAAGACAGTGAATAAACATACTGATGTAGTGCCTATCTGCTAAACACATTTATACATACTGAAGTAGTGCCCATCTATAAAAAGCTAAATCTCACTCCCCCCCCCCCCCCCTTTGAGATTTCTTTAGGAAGTCTTCAGGGAGCAATAAAAGACTGATCAACTACAGCCATCACCTAGGACTTCTCAGCTGCCTGTGGGGGGTGAGTCAGTACAGTATCACATCATATTTGTGGATGTTAAAAAAAAAGAATACAAAAACATTTGGTATGTTGCAAATGAAAAACATACAGGAAAATAGAGGATTTTTGCTTCTGGTGTAATGACAACTCAGTAGAGGAATATTCCAAGCCATATTTTTGCACTTTCTATACAAAGCACAATAACACTGGAAAATGAAGGTTATGTATTTACCGTAACAGATGTGTTCTCTCTTTCCATCCGGTTCAACGTAGGTTATTGGAGCCAACTTGAATCAGAGACCAGCCATTTCCAAAAGACTTCAGCCCCCGAGCTCTGCCTCATCTACCCTTAATACCTAGCTTTGACAGAATCACCTCAGATTGAGTTTGCCCCTCTCCAAACCACTTCTACTGCTAATTCTGAGAACATGACAAGGACCCCGACCAAAAAGAGGAGAAACCCCTTACATGACTCAGTCATCCAAGGATTGAGAGAAACACAACACAGGATGGGTCTGGTGGGAGGGATGTTTGAACCATAAGGCAAGAGACAACAAGGCTCTATCATTATAGTAAGTACCTAACTTTCTTATCCAATGTTTTTTTTTCTGTTCAGGTTCAAATAGTGGGACAGAGTCAACAACCACATCACACCCTAAGAAAGTCCTATGACAGCACATTCCACAATATGGGGGATCAAAAGGGGATCTAGACCTTGACTGAATATCCAGCTTGTAGTGAGACACAAAGGGGTGTGAGCCCACCCAAGTAGCAGGAGCAAAAATGTCATCCATAACAGCTCTCGAGATAAAAGCCAAAGAGTTAGCCATAGCTCTAACAGAGTGACCCTTCGGTTGACAAGGCAAAGCATTCCCTTTCAAACTGTATCAAAAGAAATGCAATCAGAGATATATTTAGAGAGAGAGTAGACAATGGCTTTCCCAACTGGGCCTTTTGAAAGAGAGACAAATAACCAGTGTTTTTCTCCAAATTTTCAAACAAAGGGAACAATTTGCTTTAAATAAATGGCCTGACGCAAGCTATTTTCCGTTGCCACCTTAGGCCGAGAAAGATGAAAGTACTGAGGATAAAGCCTGAAGCTCTGACACATGCCTGGCTGAAGTAACAGCCACCAGGAAAAGAGTCTTCCAAGACAACAGCTTCAGGTAAACCAGTGCTGATGGCTCAAAAGCAGGTTCAGCAAGCACATGAAGCATGAAAGGCAAATCTCACAGAGGAACAGAGTCCTGGATAGCAGGCTGCAATAAAAATGTTCCACAGAAAAGCCTTTGAAACCTTTAACACTACCATGGATATATTATCTCTGCAAATGTGAAAGTTAGAAATAGCTGCCAATTGTACTTCAGTAGTGGAATAACTAGATCCTGAATGAAATAAGTCAGCAAGAAAAAAACAGGATAGCTTCCAAACCTGCTGAGAAGGGACCCACACTTTTAGAAGACGCCCAAAAGGCTCAGCACCTCCACTTACTAGAGTAGACTTTGCAAGTAGATAACTTCTGAGAAAAAGACAAATATCGACCACTATGTCTGAAAGCATAGGATCTCTAGTCATTAGGAGAATTGGAGAAACCATGCTGTCAACATGAATGTCCAAAGACTGGGCATGTCCAAGCTTCCCAGATGAGAAATCAGATCTGGAATGGGATCCAGCACCCAAGGAGGGTACCTCAAAAGAGGCCATAGAAAGGGGAACTTCACCTGAAGGGGCCAAAAAGGAGCAATAAGGATCACAGTTGCACTGCAACAGACAGCCTTCTGTTATCAAAGGAGTTAGAGGATATGCATACAGGAGACCTGGGGGCCAAGCACACAAAGTGTCCTTAGGTGACCGTCCTTGTGGAGGAACTAAGGTGTAATAACTGCTGCACCTGGTGTTGGATGAGGAAGCAAAAAGATCAAAACACTGAGTGTCCAGCACCAAAAATTCCAAGCAGCAACTCTCCAATTTAAGGGACACTCCTGAAGAAGAAGAATGTTCCTGCCAAGACTGTCCATTAAAATGCTGGACTTCCCCAGGATGTACATTGCTATTACAAACCACTGAGATGAAGATTGCCCATTGTTAAAGCCTCATGGTCTCCCAACAAAGAGAATAAGATCAGGTTCCTCCCATTTGTACAGATACGAGATGACAGACATATTATCCGTCTGCACTGAAATCACATACTTGGGGAGAAAGTACTGAAAGGCCTGTAAATCAAGGGGGATTGCCCTCATCTCTAAGGCACTGACGGGAAGATTGGCCTCGACTGTAGACCAGGTCCCATGGACTGTGTTCCCTTTGAAATATCCCACCCCCACCTGAGAAGGGAGGCATCTGTTGTGACCATACCTTATGGGGAAGGAAGTATAAATGGTCTCCTGGCCATCAAACCTGACCCAGAAACCCCAGCCCAGAATGGCTGGCTCCAAGACAGCAAAAAGTCAAGAAGGCCAAGGCAGGATTGGCAGCCAAAACTGGTCAAGCCATCAGATCAGACCCCAAAGGTGGTAAGGCAAATGACTCCAGAAACCCTAGAGTCATCATGCCTGTGGGAGAAAACAAGTCTGTCACAGCCAAAGCCACGGGTCAAAGACACAAGGCTGAAGTTATCAGGCCTAACTCCATCTGGGCCTGCAGGAAAGACTGCATCAGCTGCTGCAAATCAGCAGGCCTCAAAATGCCAACAAATCATATAAAAAGAAAAAAAGAAGCCATCAAAAAAGGCTCGTAGACCCATATAGTAGTAGAAGGTTCCAAAGATTAAGATCTGGGGGGGAGGGGGGTGATGGTGAAGATTCCTGAGAAAACTCTTGGGGAATAGAGAAGGAGAAAGTAGAATAAACCTTGCTTGAGGGAGACTCGCTCAACAAAAAATGGCTAGAGATGCTGAACATACAGGAAGGGGTCTTCTCCACAGTCAGTGCCATGGGAGAACAGGCCCAAGTTGTCAGATCAGAGAATGGCACCGAGACAGCCAGAGCAGCCGAACATCTCTGGAGCTTTGGATCCGGCTGGCTAGAGGCAGAGGTAGCTACGCATTTATGGTCTCTCTCAAAATATTTGGGTCCTTAGTCCCCTTTTCGATTCTAATCGACCTTGTCATGTTTGCTAGTTGGAGTAGAGGAGGAAGAAACCCTGGTGGGCAAGAGACCCATCAGGGGCAGCTTGGCCCACCTTTCACTAACATCCTTGGACTAAAAGCCATCACAAATGGTACACAGAGTCTTCAAGTGAGCAGACCTGAGATGGTACGCAGCAACTATGCAAGTCTTGGGAAGGGAGTTTGTGGATTCACACCACACACTTCTTAAATCCCATATGCATCAATAAAAACAAACACAACAATTGGCTAAAGTATTGGTGTCATTCAAAGGGGATCCAGTGTCTGTCAGCCTGGGATGACATGCTCGATAAGCCACGTTGCTTCGCTAGGGACGGCTTGCACCTGTCACCCTTAGGGTTTCGTAAGCTGGCCAAGGCTCTTGCCACCCCCATAGTGCCTTTTTTAGGCAAGACTCAAAAGGACAAACCCACCTCCATAGACAACCCAAAGATAAAAAAACTAAAGGTAATGCTACTCAATGCCAGAAGTCTAAACCTCAAGATGCACGCACTCGAGACTCTCCTCAGTATGGAGAAAATCGATGTCTGTGCAGTAACAGAAACCTGGTTCAAGGCTCCTGAGAGCACCCCAGCACTACCAGGTTATAACTCATACCATGCGTTTCAGCCCCAAAACTCGGACCGAAGCACAAAAGGAGGGGGAGTATCTATATTCATCAAAGATACCTACACCTCCAGGTTAGTGGCACTGCACGAAGCATCGGAAACCATCCATGTGCAACTAACAGCGGGCAAAACTGCCTTTCAGTTTGTAGCCTGCTACAGAACACCCTCCCTATTACAGGAACCCCACTTGGCATTCCTGAGAACACTGGAGAATATGAAGGTCTCTCCAAACACTATGTTATCGGGTGACTTCAACTACCCAAACATTGACTGGGAAAACTACTCAAGCCCAAACACCCTCGCACAACGGTTCCTTGAATTTATAAACTCTAACGCAATGGAACAACTGGTCACCACTCCCACAAGAGGGAACAACATATTGGACCTGGTCATCACCAACATGGGGACTCTTATGTTCCACACCAGAGGTAAACCCCTCATTGGTAAGATCAGACCATAAACAAATTTCCCTGGACATCCATAACCCGTCCCCACCCCCAGCCAAGGAAATCACTGTAAAGAATTTCTCAAAAGCCAGCTTTGCACTTCTCAAGACTGAGGTGGAATCCTTCAAAGCCCCTGGGCCAGAGAATAATACAGCCCAATTCGCAGAATCCTTTACAAATGCATTCTATGAGCACCTGCAGGAATGCATGGATCGTGCTATCCCAAATAAAACCAAAACTCACTTCTCCAAAAACAGGAGACCGGTCTGGTGGACCCCGGCCATAAATGAGCTATACAACAGAAGGAGGAAGCTACTACATGACAGAGCAAAATCCCAAAAAGGGAAGGCATCTCTGATCAGTATTAGCAAGAAACTTCGATCCCTCATAAAATCATCAAAGGCCAGTTTCAAAAGAAAAATTGCCCTAGACACTAAAGATAATCACAAGGCCTTCTTTAGTTATGTCAGAAACATGGGTGGGAACTCCCAGATATGCTCTGAATTGTTGCATAATGGTACAAAATATACTGAACCTACAGACATAGCCAACATCCTGGCAGACAGATTCAGTGCAAACTTCTCCCCCCCTTCCCCCCCAAATGAGCAAATGCCTATCCCAACTGAATGTAACATCCCTGACATCACAGACGCACAGGTGAAAGCTGCCCTCTCCAAGGCAAAAAACACAGCATCTATGGGACCGGATGGTGTCCCAGGCTGTGTCTTACATGAGCTCCAAGAAGAACTGAACCCTCACATTAAGTCACTGTTCAAACGTAGCCTTACTACAGGATATGTACCCAAAGAATGGCATACAGCTACAGTGGTCCCACTCCACAAAGGTGGTGCCACAACGGACCCCGGAAACTATCGCCCCATAAGCCTGACTAGTCTGGTCTGTAAAGCTATGGAGCGTATTATCATGGAACTCATAAACAAAGACATTGGGAGCCTCCAGACACTGGACCCTACCCAATTCAGCTTTGTTAAGGGCAGATCTTGCCTCTTAAACCTAGTTGATTTCTTTGAAACAGTTACCAAAGCCATAGATGAGGGCAAGGGTAGTCCAACACAGCCTACCTGGACCTCGCAAAAGCCTTTGACACAATACCCCACTCGGGCATCATAAATAAGCTTATCACATTAAATATCAACCCCTATATCACAAGATGGGTTGAAAACTGGCTCAGAGATGGAACCCACATGGTCAGAATCGCAGGTGCCATGTCCGAATCCAAACCAGTTACAACTGGCGTCCCACAGGGCTCAGTTCTGGGACCTGTCTTGTTCGGTATATACTTCTCTGAGGTTCAGGCTAACACCAGGGGATTATGGCTGACAAAGTTCGCAGATGACTGCAAACTGGGGGCCATAATCGAATCTCCAGCTGACACAAGCATCCTCCAAAAGGGTCTCACAGAGACAGATGCTTGGTGCCAAAGCCACGGCCTCAACCTAAATGCTAAAAAGTGCATAGTCATCCCCTTTGGGAAAAACAAGGTGCCCACAAATTACCACATAGGTGGTAATCCATTAAGTACGGAATAAGTAATTAGAGATTTGGAGATCAACGTAGATAGTAATCTCTCCTTTGATAATCACGTTGCTAAAGTGGTTAGAAAGACCTTTTATATAGCCCACCTTATCATGAAAGGGTTCGCATCTAGATCAAGAGAGGTCATTGTGCCCCTCTACTCATCAGGCCCATAACTGAATACAATGCCCCTTTTGGGATGTACCTTACCAGACACCTGCAGCAACTGGAGAGACCCCAAAAGTACCCCACCAAGAGGATCATGGGCTACAAATAGATGTCCTATGCAGCTCGACTAAAGAAACTCCAGCTCTACTCAGTTGCTTACCGCCTACTCAGAGGCGATCTATGCCGGATGTACAAAGCCATGTCAAACCCAGAATTAATGGACATGCTCCACCTCAAAAAATCCAAGTTCCTTAGAGCTACACGCTCCAGGGACCTAAACCTCAGCACAAAAATAAATAGGACATGCTCGAGGGACAGATTCATTTCCCAGAGGCTCCCCTCACTCTGGAATAGAATCCCAATTCATGTAAGACATAGCCCCTCGCTGACCCTCTTCAAGCGAAATTTGGATGCGTGGATAGGAAATCGCAAATTCACCCCTGGGATCTCTCCTGTGTCCCTGCTAGACAGAGGCACAGTAAACTAATCTTAAAAGGGCACCTTCTGTGACCTACTTTACAGAGGCACAGTAGGCTAATCTAATAGGGAGGCAGAAGCCAAATACACTCTGGCTAGGCTTATAAATGCCCTAGGGCAGATAGCCTAGTATCTACCTATGAACCTATGAACACCACAACACACAGTAAAAATGTCAAAAAACACCACACCCCCTAACGATAAGCACAGCAAAAACTACATAGTCCACACTAACCAGAGCTAAATAACCCTGCACAACAAGGAGGGAAAAGCCCATGAACAATAAGAAACAATCCAACAAGAATGCTAAAACCTAAAATACCTAACCCTATCTACTACAAAAATACAAGAATGCACTTAATATTAAGAAAGAAACTAAGGTAGAGGAAAAAAAGGAGAAGCTACAGCCCAAAAGCACTCAAAAAGAGAGATACATCAGTGGAGCTGGAGATCAAGCTGCTGCCCTGGAAGGCAGCAAATGAGATCAGAGGCAATTCTGACAGAGCTAGGTATTGCAAGTAGAGGAGACGGAGCTCGGGTGTTGAAGTCCTTTGGAAATGGCCGGTCTCAGAATAGAGTCAGATTCGATAACCCACAGGTTGAACAAAATCGAAAAGTCAATATCAGATCAGAATACAATACAAAATGTGAAACTGAGGCACCAGAGGCTTTGGCATACAAGCCTTTGCTGCCAATGTATTAAAAGCTATATTTCAGTCCCCTCTTTCAAATTTCATTATGAAACTAAGGTAATAACAGCAGAATGATCAGCTATAAAATGCTCCCAAGATTCCTAGACTACCTTCGATAAGCTCAGTGCAGCTGAATGCACGGCACTGTAGTCGTATCATTTTACAAGTGAAAAAAACTTTCTTCTGGTGAAACATAGGATTTTTACTTCTGCCCTAATGAGAACATAGCAAACATATTCCAGATATTAATTTTATCTGGCTTTTTGTGTAAACGTTAAACAGCTCCCCAGTGGGAACCATGTATAGTATCAGATAAGGAAAACCCACAGTTACATACAACAGGCTAATGTCAGTTCCCTGAAGGGATTTCATAAGAAAAAAATAAATAAATTCTTGTATGATATATAGGTACAACACGCACTCATAATGCCATTCTAACCCCAAAGAATGCACTGCACATCCATTCCGAATTACATGGCATAGACTGCATTTGGAAGTGCACATACCATAGTCTTTACAAACAGTGAAATAAAAGACTTAAGTTTCAAATTTAATGAAGCCTAAGTGCACATATATTCTGGAGATTAGTTTGAACCAGTCTTGTGGAAAATGATCATGCAGTCCCCAAGTGGAGATTGGGTATCGTGTCCAACATGGAAAGCAAAAGCCTCTGTAATGCTGGATATCTTGGCCATATGTCAGTCTCCCTATGGCAGTTTACCCTAAAACAAAGGGCTTCTGACAATGTACTTTGGTACAAAACACATATACATACAGTACGAGAAGAATGTTCCCCCTCCTGAGAGGGTATACTACCTCTGTATGTGAGATTATCACATAAAAATATAATGGTGGCCTTTCTCTGACAGATACTGCTCTTCCCAGCAAACTGCAATCACATAGCAGTGATCATATAAATGTCCTTCGCTTTCATACATTACCTTTCCATAAAATAAATACATAAATAAATAAATAAAAGATCCACATTCTGTGAAATTCTAATGTCTAATTATGAACATGAAAACATTGGAACAGTAACATACTTCAACTAGTTGCTATCATTTAGATAAATATACTGCCCCCCATAAAACATAATTCCACAGTGATTACATACTTTCATATACAGCATGCCTTCCTCATCCCTACCCAAAAGGCATCCACCTTCCTTGCACACCTCTAATCAATTTGTGAGGAAACTGTAAGAAACAATTACCACAGTAATTTATTTCACTCTTGTTCTCTAGCCATATCAATGATCTTTTAGCATAAAGCATGTAATTGCCTTTTGCCTTCATATACAACCTTACCCCCAAAACAAGTGAAAGATACTGGCCTAAACAGTGAATTGCATGTTATTGCTCACAAAGATATGTACTGCCTTTAGGCTAGCCAAATCATATGACTGCCATATGTTTTCAAATATCCCCAGTTTCCCTACTTATTCTAAAAAGATAGCCACCTTCTGTGTACCCTTTTTGATATTAGGCTGTGATAAAAGTGAAAGAAAAATTATCATAGTAATGTATTCAACCTGTAGCCTTCAGACACTACAAACGGCCTTCCCCAACAAGCCACTGCAATGATCACAGTACTGTATCACATTAACTATCCTTTACTTTCATCCACAGACAGCTCTTCCAAACAGATGACCACTTCTGGTAATCATCAATAATGGTGAAATAGCAGCCACTATTGGCCAGCACACATCTATGTTGCTTGCCATAAATTATATTAAAATAAACAAATCTATTGTACTCTCAGCAGTGCACACCATTACCACCAAACACTGAGCTATTTGGTTTTCATCCAGAAAAAAAAAAAAGAAAAATCCAAAGACCACAATAACGTATTTGACTTGCAACTTTCAGACACTTTACTCCATCCACACACTCAAACCACAGCAATTAACATTTTACTGTGATCAGCCTGTTCTTTCCTTTCCTACTGAGACTGCCCTCCACAAACATAATCAGCTATGATGTGCAGCTGTTTTCAACACTTGTGGCATACACACTGTAATGTATTCAAAGTTGCTGCTATACAGTATCCCAGCCTATGTCTATCATAGTAAAATTACACAATTAAAAAAATGCAACTCTAGTCCAACGATGGAAAGAGTCTATGGTTTCCAATGTCCAGAGATCTAGTTGGTTTTCTACTCAGAATTTAAGAAAACAATCTACAGAAAACCGTCTTGTAAGAGCACACATACATACAGTCTCATTTGCAGAAAAACACTGTCAAGTGTGTTTTCCAGCATACTAAATGATAGAATTATCTTGTTCAGAATAGAAGAAAGTAATTAGTACTGTGATTTTATGAGTGCTTGCAGATTTGGATGCATTGGTAAGCAAGGCAGTACCACTGGGAAAGTAAGATAATGGATTCAGAAGAATTTGCTTTTTAATAGGCATCACCAGGAGGAGAGGGAGAGTTTACAGAAATGGATTTGTCCCATCTGGGTGAAAGACTTCCTAATTGTGAGGAAGAGTTTGTATTGTAAGGTTTTGAAATATATCAGTCTGATGTCTGCTCAAAACAGATGCATTTCCTGTGCTGGTCAAGGGATATACCATTTGGGTTCCAGGGACCACACTGGGTAATTTTATTAATGATGAAAAACGCCACAGCCAGGAGCTGGAATTTTGGGACTTTCCCTACTATTTGGGAAGTGAAGCAACAGATTACACAATTGACTGAGAGAGAAGCGGAAATGTGGTCAAAGGAGAAGTTGTGAAATTAAATCCACAACTGGCCAAAAGATAAAAGTTTTAATGCAGACAAATAAAAACACTCTAGCGCCTAAGCAAATAGCCTTCCAGGAGTAAGACAAATACATCAAATACAAAATTTCTTATATAGTCACCTCCATTAACAATCAATTAATCAATTATTCAATAAATATGGGACAGTCAGCTTCATTAAATGTTCCTAAAGAGACCCAGGACTTGTGTGATAATCTGGAAAAACTACTGATTGAGGAGACTAAGGTACATTTGAATATATTAGGCTTACAGTGGTATTTGGACTTAAATATACCGCCTAGAGGTTTACGAGCACACCTTTTAAGTTAACTGATAAGGTTGACAAAGGCTTTTGTGACCATTGGGTGGGAACAGCACACCGCTGTGCAACAGAATGGGTCTCTATCCCAATAGAAAGGGATACGCTTAAGCATAATAAGCTCAAAGAAGATATTAAGCGTACCTTTTCTGAGTTATCCCCTCAATTTACTTCTGTGCGGTTAGATCATCTATTGGGGAACTTAATGAGAAACTGCAAAACCCTGGAGTCTTTTTTGATCGAAAAAAGAAAAATAAAATAAAACACGATGTCCGCGATTATAAGCATAAGTGGGCTTTTGTGTGAAAGTCCAATCGAGGAAGAGAGGATCAAGACTTCTGCTCACGTCAGAACAGAGGTATCTTTTGCTTCATTGGAAGGTGCTAGCTTTACTACTGGGGGAGAAAGTGACAACATATCATATCCTCCTCTACCCAAAGCACAGCACCCGGAAATACTAGAGAAGCAGTTTCGGAGAGAAGGAGGGGAACAGAATTTTCAGACAGAATCGTTAAAGGAACTGGAAACATCAGGGACAGAACTACTCCCATGAGGGAAATGGTCGTTCTTATTCCTAACGAGGTAGATGGAACTAGGGTGCTTTCACCAACTGTTGTTAATTCTTCTAAATGTAGAGAGTCATTTATTGCCAATTTATCTGCTTGTAATTTAAGTCTGACTGAATGTAGTGTTTTAAATTTGGTCCCGAAATTTGTGCCTAAAGTAGTTCCACGTTTACATGTATTGAAACGGGAAATATGTAGGGGAGGGTAAGAGGAAGTTTAGAATATGACTTCAGGAGCACATTAGGGATATCAAAAAACAAAAAAAATTGAAAGTAATATTGCTATTCACTTTAAGGAAAAACATAAAACAGTGATTTCTCTCTACTACAGGGTTGTATTCTTGAACAAATTTTTGTGCAATTTGGAGAAAAAAAAAAGAAGTTCTGTACTTACCATAACATTCCATGTGAGTTGTTCATCTCATCTTCATTCTTTACTGATGGATTCCGGAGCCGATACAGCCAATTGCAAAGCTCGAGGTCTTCAAATAGCTCGAGGCCAAGTCTCTATCCCATGATGCACCTGAAATTACCTCAGATCTTGCTTGCTGCATATAACAATACCATATGTTATTCTTTCACTCCCTAGAGAAAGGTATAGAAGGATTGAGTTACCAGGATGGATCCAGCGTCTTGGGTTATCTATCAGCCCAGGAGGGGGTAGGAGGGAGGGACGCAAGAATAAAGGCGAGATGAACAACTCACATGGAACATTATGGTAAGTACATAACTTCTTTATGTGAAGTTGTTCTATCTTGCCGTTCATTCTTTACTGATGGGTAGCGCCCCAAGCACCATCAACCTTGGGTGGCTCACGGGAGTACATTTCTCAGAACCGTGGATCCAAAAGAGGCCCTGTCAACTTTGTAATGAGTGATAATGGTATGAAGTTTTGACCAAGTGGCTGCTGCCCAAATCAATAGGAAGTCTGGCAGAAAAGGTAGATGGTAAGTACATAACTTCTTTATGTGAAGTTGTTCTATCTTGCCGTTCATTCTTTACTGATGGGTAGCGCCCCAAGCACCATCAACCTTGGGTGGCTCACGGGAGTACATTTCTCAGAACCGTGGATCCAAAAGAGGCCCTGTCAACTTTGTAATGAGTGATAATGGTATGAAGTTTTGACCAAGTGGCTGCTGCCCAAATCAATAGGAAGTCTGGCAGAAAAGGTAGATGATGTAAAAACTGCTCTGGTTGAGTGAGCTTTAATTTTATGCTGCAAGGCATACCGACAGCCGAATAAGCAAAGGTGATACAATCAGATAACCATTTAGACAGAGTTGTTTTAGCCACTGGTCTACCCTTCCTGGAGTCAGAGAAGGAAACAAAAAGTTGGTCTGATTTTCTGAAATCTTTTGTTCTATCCAAATAAAATCTGAGCTGTCTGTGAACATCAAGCTTGTACAGCATATACTCTAAACTGTTTGAATGGTTGGGCAAGAAGACTGGCAAATCAATAATCTGGTTGAGATTGGTTTCAGTGCAAACTCTGGGCAAAAAGGAGGGGTTAGTGCAAACTCTGGGCAAAAAGGAGGGGTTTGTTCTAAGTGAGACTCTGTCAGCATGGAATATCAAATATGGAGGCTTGATGGATAAAGCCTGAAGCTCTGACACTCTGCGGGCAGAGGTAATAGCTACCAGAAAGATGGTTTTTCATGATAAAAATTTGAGGTTACAAGAGGAAGCTGGTTCAAATGGAGGAAGAATTATCCAGAAAAGCAAAAAATTGACATTCCATGGAGAATAGGGAGATTTCACATGAGGTTTAATATGAAAAGAACCTTTGAGAAAGGCTTTGGATAACTTGTGAGACATGATATTCAACCCTTCAAATCCAAGATGAAAATTAGAAATAGCAGCCAGCTGAACACAAACTGTTGCTGCTGCGGCTCCTTTGTTAAACAACATAGTTAAGAACCCTAAAATGGAGGCCATAGGGGCTTGGTAAGGATCAATATTATTTTTAGAGGCCCATACAGAAATTTTTTTCCATTTGCTAAAATATAGCTTCCTAGTAGAAGATTTATGAGAAGATAAAAGGATCTGTTTTGTCTCATTAGAGAGGTTATGGAACCTGGCTATGACGGGAACTGGAGCAGCCAAGCTGTCAGCTTCATGGAATGCAGAGGGGGATGAAGATCCCCCGACGAGTGCGTCAGAAGATCTGGAACTGCGTCCAGAATCCAAGGATCCTCCAAAAGATGAAGTTGAAGGAAGGGAAACCAAATCTGATTAGGTCAATGAGGGGCTATTAGAATGATGGTCCTTCCCAGGGTTTTTGCTTTCTGTAGAACCTTGGGTATCAGTGGGATTGGTGGAAATGCACAGAGGAGACCTGGAGGCCAATCGTGTATGACTGCATCCCTTGGGGCTTCTTCCGGAGGGGGAAATCAGGGCAAAGTAGCTTTTGCATTTCATGTTCATGTGACTGGCAAAAAGGTCACAGCAAGGCTGGCCCCACCTGCAAAATATCTTGTCTGCTATATCTTTCTTGAAGGACCACTTGTGGGGCAACAAGATGGCCCTGCTGAGCTTGTCTGCTATCACGGTGGATTTCCCCAGAATGTGCGTTGCCAACAGAAAGCGCTGGGTGGAAACAGCCCACTGCCAAACTCTGAGGGCCTCTCAACAAAGCGGGTAAAGACCTGGTTCCTCCTTGTTTGTTCAAATACCAGACCACTGACATGTTGTCTGTCTGAAACGCAATCGTACCCAGAGGAAGAAAGTCCTGAAAGTACTGCAATACCAGAAGTACCGCTCTCATCTCCAGGACATTGATATGCAGATGTATCTCGTGATCAGTCCATGTGCCTTGGGCTGTATTTTCCCTGAAAATGCCCCCCCCTTCACCTATCAGGGAAGCGTCCGTGGTCACAGTGGCCACTGGAGGGGGTAACACAAATGGGCGTCCTATCGTGACATGAAGTAAAGTGAAGTCAACCACCACTAAAGGTCCTTTTTGCAGGAATTTGTGAATTTGTGATCATTATAGTGTGAGACATGGGAAGCTCTTGGCAAGACCATTGAGTGAACAACAGCCACTGTAATATCCGCATGTGCATACGAGCTAGTGGTATGGCTAGAATTGCTGCTGCCATCATGCCAATAATTTCAGAATTTCTGATGCTGGTGCTCTGTCTTTTGATATCAGAATCTTGACATGCTGACGAAGAAGGACTCTTTATTGGAAGCCTTAGTGTGGTGGTGGTGTCCAACTCTGCCCTGATAAAAACAATATGCTGCGATGGCGACAAGGCAGATTTTTCTGAATTGACTGTAATGCCCAGATGATTGCAGAGTGGACTCCCTGGCCTGAATGAGTTTATGCCTAGTGGTGGCGGTAAGGAGCCAATCATCTAGGTACGGAAACACGTGGAATCCTAGATGCCTCAGGTGAGCTGTGGCCACTGCCATGCATTTGAACACTCTGGGGGCTGTAGTAGTACGCATCCTTGAGATCTATCGAGCACATCCAACTGTCTTTCCCTAAGAAGGGAAGTATAGACTGAAGCGTGACCATCCAATCTTTCTTTACGTATTGGTTCAGTCTGCTGAGGTCCAATATGGGTCCTCCAGTCCTCAGTCTTCTTTGGAACCAAAAAGAATCTTGAGTAAGTTCCGGATCCTGTCTGGTCTGCTGGGACTGGTTGGATGACTCTTTCTTAGCAACGTTTGGACCTCTATTGTTGCCTGTTCCCTGCAACTGGGTGGAAAGTACAGTTGTGTACACCTACCATAAATGTAGATGTTCGAGTGTCTTCACTGTTGCAGTCATAACTGTAGGGTGCTCCTGCCGGCAGGCAGCCCGAGGTCGGCCAGAATCCCAAAGTCTGGGTCCGGCGTCGGCTGTACAAGCTAGTACCCTGACGTCAGCATGCTCTGGTACATAGCCCTCAGCCGACGCCATCTTCTCCAGCCTTTCTTGCCCTAGATGTCAGAAGACCCCAATAAATCATAAATGAGTCCCACTAGGAAACACAAATACACCACAAAAAAGAGAAAAAGAGGGGATAGGAGGGAGGGAAACACCGACTGCAACAGTGAAGACACTCAAACATCTACATTTATGGTAGGTGTACATAACTGTACTATGTTCATCGTGTTTCACTGTTGCAGTCATAACTGTAGGGTGGAATCCCAAAGCAGTGAAAAAAGGGGGGAGGTTTAGACAGAAGAAGGGGCAGCAAGAAGACCCTGCAAAAAGTACAGTTTTGTACCTACCATAAATGTAGATGTCCGAGAGGTATGCATCTGCAGTCCTAACAAATGGGTTGTCCTGGCCTCAGGCAGCCCTTCGGTCGGCCGGATTCCAAAGTCTGGGTCTGGCCTCGGCTGATGTCGCACTTCACCCGACGTCATAGCTGCAGTTCAGCGGGTATAAAGGCATCAGCCGACGCCATTTTCCTCAGTGTTTCTTGCCCCAGATGCCAGGTGCCCTCTAGGAAGGCTAAATTTGGATAAATGCAAATGTTTCCAAACAATAGAGAGCAAATAGAAATAAACATGTATATACATATATACAAACAAATACACCATAACAGATTCCCCCAGCTAGCTACAAGATGGGCAAATACCCTAGGAGTACCACAGAGGGGAAGGAGGGTGGGTAATCCTGACTGCAGATGCATACCTCTCGGACATCTACATTTATGGTAGGTACAAAACTGTACTATGTCCTTCAAGGATGCATCTGCAGTCCTAACAAATGGGTAGAATACCATAGCCAAACTGGGGGAGGAGGCACTAAGAGTTTATGGTGTAGTTAGGATCCCTTGCAAAACAGCAGTGGCAAAACCTGCTCGGGATCTGGAGTATAAAGGTAGATTATAATGCTTGGCAAATGTATGCACGGAGCTCCAAGTAGCAGCTTCTAAAATGTCTTTGGTAGCCACTCCTTGTAAGAAAGCTGTAGTAGTGGCTGTAGCCCTTGTGGAGTGAGGTCTGATGTTTTCTGGAGTTGCCTTTCCATGAAAAGAGTAACAAAATCTAATGCAATTTCCTATCCATTTTGAGATTGTTTGTTTTGAAATTGCTTTTCCTTCCATTCCTGTTGCATATGCTACCAGAAGCTGGTCAGTTTTTCTATTGTTCTTGGTTCTGTCCAGGTAGTAGCGCAATTGTCTGTGTACATCTAAGGTATGCAGCAATCTTTCCCCCCTGTTCTGTGGGTTGGGGAAGAATGTTGGTAGGTGTATTGCTTGGTTTAATGATACCCTGGAGACCACCTTTGGCATAAAGGTAGGATTAGTTCTCATGGACACTCTATCCTGATGGAAGATAAGGAAGGGCTGTACTGCCATTAGTGCCTGTAATTCAGAAACCCTTCTAGCTGAAGTGATTGCAAGCAGGAATGCAGTCTTCCAAGATAAGTACTGTAATTCTGCTGTTGCTGCTGGTTCAAAAGGGGGGAAGTGTCAACTTTTCTAACACAAAGTTAAAGTCCCATGTAGGCAATGGTGGTTTCCTTGGTGGCTTTACATTTTTAATTCCTCTGAGAAACTGCCTGAGTAGAGGCTGAGAAAAGACTGGAGGATCCATGTTGTATTCTGCTGAAATTGCTGATGCATGAATCTTAATGGAGGAGTAAGACAGACCATTGTGGAAAAGCTCTGCTAAGTATTCCAGGATGTTAGCTACGTTTGCCACTGATGCATCTACTCCTTTTGTTGCACTCCAAATGAGATATCTTTTCCATTTTGCTGAGTAAGTTTTCCTTGTTGAGGGTCTGCGTGCCTCCAAGATAATGTCTTTAACCCTTTGAGATAAATCTGGGTTATTTTTCCTTATGTAATGTTCCAAGCAGCTAGCTGCAGTGTTTTCAAGTTTGGATGCAGGATTTTGAAGTTGTTCTGTGTTAGCAGTAGAGGTAGTAGGGGAAGAGGCCATGCGTGTTCCCGGGACATACTCCTCAGTAGCGGGTACCAATGTTGCCTCGGCCAATCTGGAGCTATCAAGATGATCCTCGGGTGATCTTCTTTGATCTTCAGTAGCACTTTGTGCATCAAAGGAAGAGGTGGGAATGCATATGCTGTCAGGTTTTCCCAACTGAAGGATAGGGAGTCTACCTTCCAAGCAAGTGGGTGGTATGTTCTTGTGCAGAATTTTTTCAATTGGTGGTTGTGTGGGGATGCGAACAGGTCTATTTCTGGCAGTCCCCATTTCCTTGTGATAGTTTTGAAGATGTCTGGATGCAGCATCCATTCGTGGGCATCTGTGGTGGTTCTGCTTAAGATGTCTGCTAGAGTATTTTCTTTTCCTGGCACAAATATGGCTTGGAGCTGAATGTTGAGGCTCAGGGCCACATTCCAGAGGTCCACTGCCATCCGGCATAGAGGATATGAATGTGTGCCTCCCTGTTTGTTGATATACCACATAACTGTGGTGTTGTCCGTCCTTATCAGCAAATGACCCTGTTGAAGAAAAGGTCTGAATTTCTGAATTGCCTGTTTTACTGCCAGCATCTCTTTTTGATTTATGTGTAGGTTCATCTGGTCTTGAGTCCATCATAAGCCTTGTATGCACTTGTCCACCATGTGTGCCCCCCAACCGAGGTCTGAGGCGTCCGTGGTGATAGTCTGGCTTGGGTGAGGCCTGTGGAAGGGCAGTCCTTTGTTCAATTGACAGGCCTGTGCCCACCACTGGAATTCTTGCTTCAGGCATGGAATTATTGGTATTTGGGTTTCTAGGCTGTGCTTGTGCTGAGACCATAAATTCCTCAGGTACCATTTCAACTTCCTCATATGTAGTCTTGCATGTGGAATTACTATTATGCAGGATGCCATGTAACCCAGGGCTTGCAGGATTTTCCTTGCTGTAAGCTGGTTCTGCGTTGTTAATGCCATGAAGTAGAGTGGTAGCTGCTTCTGTTTTCTGCTGTGAGGAATGCCATCTGGTGTGATGTGTCCAGTTCTGCACCCAAGAAGGTTATCCTTTGGGATGGTATCAGCCTTGACTTTTTTGTGTTGACTGTGTATCCCAGGGCTTGCAGCAGGTGAATAACCTTTTTCAAATCTTTTGTTAATTTGTCTTTGCTGTCCGCTTGTAACAGGCAGTCGTCCAGGTATGGATAAATTTGAATTCCCTGAAGCCTGCAATGAGCAATTACCGATGCCAGGCATTTCGTGAATACTCTGGGCGCAGTAGATAAGCCAAAAGGCAATGCTGAGAATTGATAATGCTCTGATCCTGCAAGAAAACTGAGGTATCTTCTGCAATTTGGTCGTATGGGGACGTGCAGGTATGCCTCCTTGAGATCCAGAGTCACCAGCCAAGACTCCTTGCCCAGCATGGGAAGAAGTTGCTGAAGGGTCAGCATTTTGAATTTTGGAACAATGAGGTATGTGTTTAGAGCGGACAGGTCGAGGATAGGTCTCCATTGGTTTTACTTTCTTGGTACTAGGAAAAGCCTTGAATAAAATCCTTGTCCTTGTTCCATAGCCGGTACCTTTTCTATAGCTCTCATCCTTAGTAAGTGGTCTATTTGCTGTAGAGCGTTTGTCCTTTGGTTTGTAGGTAGGTTTGGAATTCCTCTCTTTCTTGGAAGAGTATGGAAGTGAAACCTGTAGCCTTTGTCTATTGTCTGTAAAAATCCATTTGTCTCCTGTAATGTAATGCCAATTTACTGAAAATAAGGCTAATTTTCCGCCTAAGGGTGCTGCCAGTTGTTCCCTGGTAGGCGGTGTCAGAGCCAAGTCACTGTGATTGTCCTGTAGAAGTGGTAGTGGCTGGATCTGTGGCAGTAGTTCTCTGGCTGTTAGGCTGCCACTGACGTCCCCTGTAGGCACCTCTGGATTGACCTCAGCCTCTAGGGCGTCTATTTCTACTTCTCTGTGCTCTGGTGGTGTCTGAAAAGGACCAATTTTTGGAAGGCCAGTTCCTACTAAACCTCGGAGGCTGGACCTGTAAGAAATCCTTGACTGTCTGGACAGATTTAGCTTTTTCTTCCACCTTCTTCAACACTTGCTGTGCAGGGGAACCAAACAAACTGTGCTTTTCCATGGGAGCATCTAGAAGCTTTGACTTTACATGGTCTGGTAAGGATTGCTCTTTTAACCATGCATGCCTTCTGATCACTGTACCAGTCATAGCTGATCTAAAGGAAGCCTCCAGTGCATCATAGCCGCATTTTAAGGAATGATTACTGACCTGCTGAGTGTTATGCACCAAATCCTGTAGGGACTTACGGTCTAGAGGCTCAGGCGAGGACAGTTTTTTAGTGAGCTGATCTAACAGAAATTCCTGATACTGAATCATGTGGAATTGACAGTTTAAGGCCCTAGCCGAAAGAGTAGCAGAAGTATAAACTTTTTTACCCCATCTCTCCAATGCCCTAGATTCTCTTTCAGAGGGGAGGGGGTTTTTGGCAGAGGCAGCTGCTACAGCTCTGGGGCCCTGTGAAATAATTTCAGGATCTGCAATAGGAGCCTTACATAAATGATAATGTGTGTCCGGAACCCTGTAGTATCTGTCGGGCTTAGCAGGGGCCGGAGGCAGTGAGTCAGGGGCAGAACAAGCATCATTAAATGCATCATCCACAACTGTAAGTACTGGAGGAATAGCTAAAGGCCTATGCTGTGGTAGATGTAAAAAGGTCCTAAGCCTTTTCCTAGAGTCGGAAAAATCCTGGCCCTGCCATTGAAATTGTTCCCTCATAGCATGTAAGGTTTCCCCAAAAGAAAATTCCTCAGGAGGAGAGGCAGAAGGTATGGAATCCTCTGCATCAGAGTCCTCATAAGGAGAATAAGGGCCCTCTGGAGGATTTGTATTTTCTGAATAATCAGAGGAATAGTCTGATGAAACTGGCTCAGGGGGCTCTACTCTAAGCCTCTTCTCTGGAGGTGGGGGAGAGGCCCTGTCAGGGTGAGACTGGGTTCCCCTGATCAAAGAAATGAGATCCTCTGCTAGACTAAGCATTTGAGTACTAGAGCTAGGCCTGTGAGAGGGGGCTTTAGCAGGCACGGCCTTTGAAGATTTAGCTGCTATAGCCCTGGCAAAGCCTTAATAGACATGGATGCAGGGGGCCTAGCAGCTCCACGTGCAGGAGTAGATACATCTAAGGGGATAGTATCTGATAAATCCTGAGAAACTGTAAGAGCAGGTGGATTTTCAGTAGCAGATTCAGCCATGCTGGAAGAGGCCTCGGTAGAAGGAGGCATGCTTTCGGCCGAAGGAAGAACCGTGGACTCGGCTTCGGCCGAAACCGAGACACTCGCGGTTGGCTTAACCGCAGTTTCGGCCAAAACCGCGGACCGCGAGTGTCGGTCCTTTTCCTTACGCTTTTTAGCTAAATGTGGAGTCTGAGTCTCCGACGGCATGATATAAGCAAAAGCGGAGCCGAAAAACTCCTCTGCAAACTCCGACCGACGTCTAAGTGTTCGTCGGTTGAAGGAAGCACAGGCTAGACAAGCTGCTACGTCGTGGTCTGGGCCTAAACAAGGTAGGCAGTAAGAGTGGAAATCTTTATGAGGTATTTGTTTCCCACAAGTTAAACAGTTATTCACTTTTTCTGACATCGGCTGAGGCAAGAAAGAGTCCCCAACAGGGTACTTAGCTTTTTAGAAGTCTTCGGTAGTAGCAATCTCTGGTTCTGACCGACCGGCACTTGCGAACAGCTTCTGCTTCGGGCGCCACGCGGCAAGAAAGACTGGGGAAAATGGCATCGGCTGATGCCTTTATACCCGCTGAACTGCAGATATGACGTCGGGTGAAGTGCGACATCAGCCGAGGCCAGACCCAGACTTTGGAATCCGGCCGACCGAAGGGCTGCCTGAGGCCAGGACAACCCATTTGTTAGGACTGCAGATGCATCCTTGAAGGACATCAGCAGAGGCAAAACCTGCCCTGGTCTTGGACTACAAAGGAAGATTGTAGTGCTTGGAAAAAGTATGCACAGAACTCCAAGTGGCAGCTTCCAAGATATCCTTGGTAGGAACTCCCCTGAGAAAAGCTGTAGAAGTAGCAGCTGCTCTAGTAGAATGACTTCTCACAGTACCTGGAAATTGTTTCCCATGATGAGTGTAACAAAATCTTATTCCATAAGAAATCCATTTGGAAATAGTTTGTTTGGAAATAGCCTTTCCAAGAGAACTGGAGGAAAAAGAAACAAACAATTGGTTAGATTTTCTGAACTCTTTAGTCTTGTCCAAATAAAATCGTAACTGTCTGTGCATGTCCAAGGAATGAAAAATCCTTTCCCCTTTATTCTGAGGATTAGGAAAGAAGGTAGGAAGGTGAATTGTTTGATTCAAAGCCACTTTCGAAATCACCTTAGGCATGAAAGTAGGATTGGTCCTCAAGGATACTCTGTCCTGGTGGAAAATAAGGTAAGGTTCCACAGCCATGAGAGCTTGCAACTCTGAGACTCTTCTGGCAGAAGTCAAAGCTAACAAAAGAACTGTCTTCCAAGATAAAAACTTATATCTGAAGATGCAGCAGGCTCAAAAGGAGGCAAAGTAAGTTTTTCTAAAACATAATTAAGATCCCAAGCAGGAACAGGAGGGGTTCTGGGAGGTCTTAAATTCTTAGCCCCTCTCAAGAATTGTCTCACCAAAGGATGAGAAAAAACAGGGGGATCAGTATTGAAATGAGCAGAAATAGCAGAAGCATGAATCTTAATGGAAGAAAAGGAAAGTCCGTTAGACAAAAGATCCGAAAGGTAAAGCAAAATAGAAGAGAGATCAGGCACCAGAGGGTCCAAGCCTCGGTCCTGCATCCAAATGCAAAATCTCTTCCATTTAGAGGCATAGGATTTCCTAGTGCTAGGTCGTCTAGCTTCCAAAAGAACATCCAAAACTTGTTTGGGAAGGCTAGAAGAGATCAAATTCCTTTGAAGAGCCAAGCTGCCAGACAAAGGGTCTTGAGATTGGAATGTAGCAACTGACCCTGATGCTGGGACAGAACAGAAGGGTTCAGAGGGAGAATCCAAGGAGGCTCCAAGAACAGGTGCTTTAAAGTTGGATACCAAAACTGTCGAGGCCAATTTGGAGCAATCAAGATGAGGAACTTGGGCTTGTCCTGTTTTATCTTTAGTAAAATCTGAGGAAGAAGAGGAAGAGGAGGGAAGGCATATCCCGAAAGGTTTCTCCAGCTGAAGGACAGGGCATCCACTTTCCAAGCTGTTTTGTGGAATGACCTGGTGCAAAAGAGAGGCAGCTGATAATTGAGATGGGATGCAAACAGATCTATCTGGAGGCATCCCCAAACTGCAATAATCCTGTTGAATAAGTTGGTGTCTAGCATCCATTCGTGAGGATCTAAAATGTTCCTGCTCAGGCTGTCCGCTAAGAGATTCTGTTCTCCTGGTATGAATTGGGCCTGGAGATGTAGATTCAGATTTAGAGCTGTGTCCCATAAAGCCATAGCTAGTCTGCAAAGGGGGTACGAATGAGAACCCCCCTGCTTGTTTATGTACCACATGACTGTGGTGTTGTCTGTGCAAATCAAAAGAGGTCCTGGATGCAAAAGGTACTTGCAGGCTAGAAGAGCATTTTGAACTGCCAACATTTCCTTCAGATTGATGTGCCAGTGAAGATGATCCTTTGTCCAGGTTCCCTGCTGGCAATTGCCTAGAAAATGTGCTCCCCAAGCATAATCCGAGGCGTCCGTGGTTATGATTTGAGAAGGTTGAGGAAGACGGAAAGGCTTTCCTTCATTTAACGCACACACCCGGGACCACCAAAGGAACTCCTTCTGGAGGCAGGGGATCAGAGGAATCAGAGTGTCCAGATCGTGGTAATGCTGTGACCATACACTTTTCAGATACCATTGAAGCTTTCTCATATGAAGCCTTGCATTTGGAATAAACAGAATGCAGGAAGCCATGTAGCCCAGTGCCTGCAGGAATTTCCTTGCAGTGAGCTGAGGTAGAGTTGCCAAAGTTTTGAAAATTGAAGCCAGCTGTATTTGTTTTTCTGTAGTGAGGAAGGCCCTTTGTAAGGTTGTATTTAAGAGGGCTCCCAGAAATACCATTTGTTGAGAAGGGATCAAATGTGACTTTTTTGTGTTCACTGAAAATCCCAGTAGGAGGAGAAGACGTTGAACAAAATCCAGATGTTGAAGTAAAAGATCCTTGCTGTCTGCCTGAATAAGGCAGTCGTCCAAATAGGGGTAAATATGAATCCCCCGGAGTTTGCAATAAGCCACTACTAGTGCCAGGCACTTGGTAAAGACTCTGGGCGCAGTACATAAACCAAAGGGCAGTACAGAGAATTGAAAGTGTCTCAAGCCTGCCTCAAACCTGAGGAATTTCCTGCATTCCTGCCTGATGGGAATGTGCAAATAAGCTTCCTTTAGATCCAATGTCACCATCCAGGCGTCTTGAGAGAGCATTGGAATCAGCTGCTGTAGAGTAAGCATCTTGAATTTTGGAATTTCCAAAAAGGTGTTCAACACAGAAAGGTCCAGAATAGGTCTCCATGAGCTTTGCTTTCTTGGAACCAGAAACAGTCTTGAATAAAAACCTTTTCCCATCTCTGAGAGTGGAACAGGCTCTATGGCTCTCATGGCCAGAAGAGCATCCACTTGATTTAAGGCCTCTGACCATTGATGTTTTGGCAGATCTGGCCAACCGAAAGCCCTTGGCAAGGTATGAAAGTGGAATTTGTAGCCTTTTAAAATCACGTCCAATACCCATTTGTCCTGGGTAATACGAGTCCAATTTCTGTAAAAAAAAGAGAAAGTTTTCCTCCGAGAGGGGCATCCAGGTAAAGAGGTCCAGTAGCCCAACCGAGAGAGTCATTGAGTTTGCTTCCTTTGAGATTGGGATCTGTCTTCTCCCCTTCTAGGTGAAGAAGCAGTCCATTGTCTCTATCTGTAGGAGGCCTGAGCTTGGCCACGACGTCTGGAGCGTCTATATCTTCCCCTTTGAGGCCTGTCAGACGTGGGAAAGGACCAATTTTTGGAGGGCCAATTCCTGGAAAATCTAGGAGGCTGAACTTGCAAGAAATCTTTCACAGTTTGCATAGATTTTGCCTTTTCTTCCATCTTTTTAATAACCTCCTCAGCCTTAGACCCAAAAAGAACATCATGCTGAACAGGGGCATCTAATAATTTAGCCTTAACCTGTTCAGGTAAACTTTGCTCACGAAGCCAAGCATGTCTCCTGATAACAGTACCAGAGGCTGCGGCCCTGCAAGAAGCATCCAAAGCATCAAAACCACAATGCAAGCTATGTTTGTTCAGTTGTTCAGTTGCATGCAATACATCCTGTAGTTCCTTATCTTCTGCACATGCAGGAAGGGAGGCAAGCTTTTGCTTTAAAACAGACAAAAGAAATTGCTGATACTTAAACATATGAAACTGGCAATTTAAAGCCCTAACAGAAAGGGTAGCAGAAGTATATACCTTTTTACCCCACCTGTCTAAGGCACGAGAATCCTTCTCAGAGGGAATAGGATTCTTAGAAGAAGCAACTTTAGCAGCCTTAGAGCCCCGAGATATAGTTTCAGGATCTGCAGAAGGATTCTTAAACAAGAACAAATGAGATTCAGGAACCCTATAAAACCTATCAGGCTTAGAGGGAGCAGGAGGCATGGAGTCAGGATTCAAATTAGCCTCGGAAAAAGCATCATCCACAATGTCAAGAACAGGAGGGATAGCCAAAGGCCTATGTTGAGGAAGAAGAAGGAATTCTCTAAGCCTCTTCTTGGAAGCAGAATAATCCTGACCTTCCCAATGAAAATGTTCCCTCATCTCATGTAAGGTTTCCCCAAAAGAAAAATTTTCAGGCGGAGAGGCAGAGGGCAAGGAGTCCTCAGCATCCGAATCCTCATAAGGAGGAAAAGAATATTCCTGATCAGAGGAAGAGACAGAAGATATAGAAGCCTGGTCAGAGGAATCCATAGGAACATCCTGTCGAGGCCTTTTCTCAGGGGGGGGGGGGTGAGAATCATAGTAAGCAAATCTTCAGCCATCCTTAACAATTGCTTCTATGTCCTGGGAGTAGATTCAGAAGTAGCTTGAGCAGGAGCTTTGGACTTAACAGGAGTCTTTGTCTTTGAAATAGTGATGTGAGTAGGCCTGAATACCCCCTCAAAAGCCGGTACCTGCACAGCGGCTCCGGACCCATCTGAGGGAGCGACGTCCGAAGGTCCTGCAGCAGATAAAATAGAAGGCCTAGATGGCCTAGATGGCTCCCCATGGGAGTCCGTATCGGCCATCGGTTCAGAAGTGGCGGACAACAGGGGCTGCAAAAGCGCCTCACTGACGACAGCCGAACTGGACGATGGCTCCAGCTGCAACGAGTCCTGTTTGGACCACGGAGGCCTGTCCTTGTCTTTGCGCTTCTTTTGAATACCGGTAGAATCTGACGACATTCTATAATTGAAGCGTCTGCCAAAGTAATTCAGAGCCCAGTCGTACCTGTGTTTGATAGTACGAGAATTAAACCTGGCACAGAACCGACAACAAGAAACGTCGTGGTCAGGGCCTAAGCAAGGTAGACAGTAAGAGTGGAAATCTTTATGAGGTATTTGTTTCCCACACGCAATACAATTATTAACTTTTTCTGACAATCGGAGGAACAAGAAAAAGATTCCCCAACGGGGTACTTAGCTTTGAGAAGAGAAGTAAGAACTTCGGACAGACAACAACCAAAAACGCTGTTCGAAAATCGCCAACCAACGACTTGCGAGCTGCTTTCCACCGCACGGCAAGAAAGACTGGAGAAGATGGCGTCGGCTGAGGGCTATGTACCAGAGCGTGCTGACGTCAGGGTACTAGCTTGTACAGCCGACGCCGGACCCAGACTTTGGGATTCTGGCCGACCTCGGGCTGCCTGCCGGCAGGAGCACCCTACAGTTATGACTGCAACAGTGAAACACGATGAACATCGTCCAGGATTTTTCTTATGAATGGCGGGGGTGTGGCAAATGGAATGAAGTATCCTCTGGAAATTATACTTTGTACCCAGCTGTCTTTTGTTATTTTGAGCCAGGCGTCTAGGTACAAAGATAAGTGACCCCCCGACTGCCTCCAGAGCAGGACTGTCGGGCCTCCTCTCAGCAGCGCTGGTAGATCTTCCCAGAGAAGTGATCTCTGTCGCCCTGGTGTTGCGGACACCCTCTGCCACGAGGGCGGCGTCTTCCATTATTGCCCCCTCCTCTGCCCCTGGAGGGGAGTTCACCACGTGTGTCCTGAAAGGTTCCTTGGGCTTTTCGAAACAACATTTTTCTTCCCCTTTGACCTTTAGAGTAGGGTCAGGTAGGGGTGGAAAAATGGACCCCGATGGCAGAAAGAGTCTTTCCGTCCTGTTCACACCTGGTTAAGGTTTCCTTCACTTTAGGCCCAAAATGGGACAAGCCATCAAAGGGAGTGTTCACGAAGGATGACTTGAAGGGCTCTGCGAAGGAGCACAAGCGCATCCAGGAATGTCTCCTAAGAGCAACTCCTGTACCCACTGCCCTACTCATTCCATCAGCTGCATAAGAGATGAGGCGCACGGAAGAGTTGACAATAAAATTGAGGGTAGCAAGCTGGGCAGCAACTTTGTCAGAAGCTCCTGCAGCTACTGTACCCTGAAGAGCATCTCCTAGCTCCTTAAGGAGATCTCTTTGTAACCTAGTAAAATTGGTTAAGTAGTTTAGCGAACAGACAGCAAAGGTCGCTGAACTAAATATGCACTTCCCATATCTATCCATAATCCTGGAGTCCCTGTTAGGAGGATGGATAGACGAGGAAGTCTCAAACATGTCCTTTTTGGTGGTTGCCGCCACCACCATGGCATCAACCGGAACACCTTTTGTTAAAAATGTTTTGTCAAGGGGGGCAGAAATGAATTTATTAGGCCTCCTAGGGACAGGCTCCATAGTATCAGGAGACTCCCACGCCCTTCGTGAGACCAGCTGCATCAGCTCATCGAAGGGTGGAGACGCCCAAGAGGTGGAGGGATGAGACCCGAAAGCCTTCAGGAGAACTGACATCCTCAGTAGGGCTTTTGGACGGTCAGTCGCTCCTCTGCCTAAGGATCTCAAGTATCTCAGCAAATGAGAAATCCTCAGTGGGGGACCATGGGGACCCTTCTGACTCATCCAAGTCCGTATCTGATGTTAGAGACTCCTGTGGGGAGTCTAGAGGTTTCCTCTTACACAATCTCTTCCTGGGAACCTCATCAACGGGAGCTTCTGGTGAGGTCTCGGAAGAGCAGGGGCCACCCAATGGGGCTTCCTGAGGCTCTGGGCCTCTATGCTTGGTCAGGATGTGTGAGGCAGAAGCAGACACAGGCGCTTTGGGGGAGGAGGAAGGCAGACCTGAGGTCGAGGATGTCCTAGGAGACATGACTCTCCTCATGGCATCGAAAGCAACTCTGCTCCGATGCGAGGGAGACGACTGATCCAAAGAAACCATCAACACCCCCGGCACCAGGACAGTGGGCTCTGAGCCCAAGGTAGGAGCAGAGGTCATCCAAGCCAAGGCCCCGAGAGGCAAAGTTGGAACAGACAAGTCAGACCGTCCTCCCCGGACCCGACCAGATAATGTCTCCTCCTAGAGTCCTCGATCAGCACCGAGGACGTCAGAGTGCACGGAGCCAAAGACACTGGAGCAGGCGTCGGCTCAGAGAGTTCCACTAATATCATGTCCGCCTCCTCTGGCTCCGAAGGACCAGTACGGCTCAGAGGAGGAATAGTTAAGAGTCGGTGCAAGGGTCTTCAGCTCCAAAACCATTTCGGTCGAAGCGAACAACATTTTCCTAAGGCTGGTGCCAATAACAGCTTCTGCACCACATGATCCACATCCGGATCCGACAGGCTGATAGAGGATCGAGGGGAGCGTATCGAAGGTGGTACCAACTGAAGAAGTGGACTCTTAGGTGCTTTGGACACTGGTTCCAAGACTTGGGACCGGCTCCGAAAGGTAAAGACTCTTAGCTCCGATGGCAGTGGAGCCGAAGTTGAAGACTTTTTCGATTTCTTCGAGTCTGAAGTCTTGGAAGACTTTGAGGACTTGCTGGATCCATCTTGGTCACTCAAAGCTTCCTGAAACAATGGTTTCAGCAACCCTCTATCAATCAATTTTCTCTTCCTTTCCTGTAACACCTTAGAGGAAAAGGAATGGCATATAGTACAGCTGTCTTGTAAATGCAGAGCTCCAAGGCAGTACACACAGTCAACGTGGCTATCTGTTACAGGCATCTTTTGGCCACACTTTGGGCACTTTTTAAACCCAGACTTGGGGTGCTTGTCTTGGTCAGCCACTGAGAAAAAATTGCTGTCACACAATACAAACTTGGTAGTAACTAACAAGAAGCCTTAAAAGTCAGGCTAAGTCACACACACACACCAGAAATGCAAGTTTTATATATATATATATATATATATATATATATATATATATATATATATGTATGAGTAAAAGCCTTTACTGTCACACAATTGTCTAACACAATATGAGCAGACTATGCAAAAAAGATAGCTGCTAAGATAACACACTCTAATATGCTATAAAATATTCAAAAGACAGTTACTGTACACACAAGAAAACAAGAAAAAAATTGTAACAGTAATTATAACTTTAAGCCTTTCCTAAACAACTGACGGCTAAGCTACTAAATAGAAAAAACTCTACAAACTACATAATTTCTATATCAAACAATGTGACAAAAGTCACTAAGTACACTCTAAGAACTAGCAAAAAACTTAAACTAGGCCTAAAACAAGAGGCCACTAAAAGGCTTTATCACACACTAAGGGAAGGGACTAAATAGCAGAAATACACACAATAAACCTATAAGAGCTTTGTAAAACTATCTAAATTTTAGACTAAAGAATTAGAAAAAAAAAACAGTTTACTGGCACAAGCTAATTTCAAAACCTCCGATCTACTGCAGCGGCAAACTAGATCAAAGTAATTCCGGGTGCATCATGGGATAGGGACTTGGCCTCGAGCTATTTGAAGACCTCGAGCTTTGCAATTGGCTGTATCGGAGCTGAGGGATTGGCTCCGAACCCATCAGTAAAGAATGAACGGCGAGATTGAACAACTTCACATTGTGTGTTTTAAAGGATAAACTATTGTATAAAGAATCTATTTCTATTCTAAAGTTTAATAAATTGCTGCCTTTAGACTTGAACTCTGAAGTTAATTGGAAATATTTATTGAATAATTGATTAATTGATTGTTAATGGAGATGACTATATAAGAAGTTTTGTATTTGATGCATTTGTATTACTCCTGGAGGGCTGTGTGCCGAGGCACTAGAGTGTTTTATTTGCCTGCATTAAAACTGTTATCTTTTGGTCAGTTGTGGATTTATTTTGGTTCATCTGCTTTGGGTTGTGTCATCAGAAGTTGCGAAATTATCTGAATAAATGGGAGACACTGGAAGTGGTCTATGAAGGAGGGTAGAATATAAAACAGTTTAAGGGGAGTGAGGGAATATATACTAGTGAAAGAGCAATAATGGATTGGCCTCTGAAAGTACAGTTTTGTACCTACCATAAATGTAGATGTTCGAGTGTTCACCCTGCTGCAGTCATCACACTTGGGTTATCCTGCCGTCAGGCGGTCCCGCAGTCGGCCCGAATTCCAAAGTCTTGGTCCGGCATCGGTTGCTGTCGCTTCTTCCCTGACGTCAGTGCGTCAGGGGTATACAAGAGGCATCCAATGCCATTTTCTTCAGTTTTTCTTGCCCCAGATGTTTAGGCACAAGCAAATACACCACAAAGGTAGCATAGGATAGAGTGGTAGAGATAAGTTCAGCTAGTTCAGAGGGGATGGAGGGAGGATAACCTGGACTGCAGCAGGGTGAACACTCGAACATCTACATTTTTGGTAGGTACAAAACTGTACTATGTTCATCGTGTTACCCTGCTGCAGTCATCACACTTGGGTTGAATCCCAAATCTAAGGGTGGGAGGTGGAGTTAAACAGGGTTAGAAGAAGCTAGTAGTCCCTGCAAAACTGCAGTGGCAAAACCAGCTCTAGTCTTAGAATATAGAGGTAAGTGGCAGTGTTTGGTGAAGGTGTGTACTGAACTCTAAGTTGCAGCTTCCAGAATATCTTTGGTTGGCACTCCCCTGAGAAAGGCTGCTGATGTAGCTGTAGCCCTGGTGGAGTGGGACCTAATGTTAGCAGGTACAGGTTTCCCATGATGTGTGTAGCAGAAACGTATGCAATGCCCTATCCATTTAGAAATGGTCTGTTTTGAGATGGCTTTTCCTTGTGATCCTGTAGCATAGGCTACAAAGAGCTGGTCAGTTTTTCTGAAAGCCTTAGTTTTATCCAAGTAGTAATGTAATTGCCTGTGAATGTCCAAAGAGTGCAGGAGTCTTTCTCCTTTGTTCTTTAGATTTGGGAAAAAGGTGGGCAAATGAATGGTTTGGTTTAGGGCCACACTGGATACCACCTTTGGCATAAAGGAAGGATTAGTTCGTAGAGAGACTCTATCTTGATGAAAAATGAGGAAAGGTTCCACTGCCATTAGTGCCTGTAGCTCTGAGACTCTTCTAGCCGAGGTTATTACTAGTAGCAGGGCAGTTTTCTATGAAAGAAATTTTACATCAGCTGTAAAAGCTGGTTCAAAGGGTGGCAGTGTAAGCTTTTCCAGAACAAAGTTGAGATCGCAAGTAGGTGTTGGTGCTCTCCTTGGCGGTCTTATGTTCTTAGCCCCGCTGAGGTACTGTCTTAGGAGTGCATGTGAGAATAAAGGAGGATCCATGTTGTAATGAGCTGAAATTACGGAGGCGTGGATCTTAATAGATGAAAAGGAAAGTCCTTTGTGCAACATCTCAGTTAAATATTGTAGAATCTGAGGGATGTTTGGATCAAGGGGACTTTGGCCTTTAGCCTGGTTCCAGGCGCAAAATGTTTCCATTTGTCTGAATAGGTTTTCCTGGTGCTGGGCCTCCTGGCCTCCAGAATGACATCCATAACAGCTTTGGATAGAGGTGTTGGCTGGTTGTTTAGGTAATTTGCCATGCAGCCAGGTTTAGAGTCTTGAGCTGGCTGTGTAGAATCTGATTGTCTCGCTGGGTGAGCAGGTGAGGAATTTGTGGCAAAATCCATGGTGGGCTGTGGGCCATGTTCCTTAAAATTGGATACCAATGCTGGTGTGGCCAGTCCGGTGCAACGAGTATCATTTGTGGCCTCTCTAATCTGACTTTCAGCAGTACCTTGGCTAGAAGAGGCAGTGGAGGGAAGGCATACACTGTTAATGTTTTCCAACTGAATGAGAGGGCGTCCACTTTCCAAGCTAGTGGATGGAATGTCCTTGTGCAAAATTTTTGAAGTCGGTAGTTGTGGGGGCTTGCAAACAGATCTATGTCTGGGCGTCCCCATTTTTGTGCTATCATTGCAAATACTTGTGGATCTAGTTTCCATTCCTGTGGCTCCATGAGGTTTCTGCTTAGGTCGTCTGCCAATGTGTTTTTCTTTCCTGGCAGGAATTGTGCTTGCAGTCGAACCTGGTAAGACAGTGCAGTGTTCCACAAGGTCATTGCTTGCCTGCATAGAGGGTAGGAATGTGTGCCCCATTGCTTGTTTATGTACCACATGACTGGGGTATTGTCCGTCTTTATTATTAGTTGTCCTGGGTGTAAAAGGTCCTTGAAAGCTGTTAGGGCATTCTGTACTGCTAGTATTTCCTTTTGATTGATATGTAGATGCCTCTGATCTGTAATCCATTTGCCCTGAATGCACTGTCCTGCCATGTGTGCTCCCAGGCATAGTCAGATGCATCTGTTGTCATAGTTTGCCTGGCTGTGGGTAAGGTGAAAGGCTAACCCTTGTTGAGGTGACATGCCTGTGCCCACCATAGAAACTCCCGTTGAAGGCATGGAATGAGTGGTATCATTGTTTCCAAGCTGTGGCTGTGCTGAGTCCATACACTTTTCAGGTACCATTGTAATTTCCTCATATGCAGTTTTGCAAATGGTATTAGTAGTTTGCAAGATGCCATGAATCCCAAGGCCTGCAGAATTTTTCTTGCAGGGAGTTGGGTCTTTGTTGCCATTATTTTGAAATATTGAGTCAGCTATTGTTGCTTGTCTGGCGTGAGATAAGCCATCTGGGCCGTTGTATTCAAGTTGGCACCCAGGAATATTATGTTTTGTGAGGGCACTAGTTTTGATTTCCTTTCGTTTACTGTGTACCCTAGGCAAAGTACAGTTTTGTACCTACCATAAATGTAGATGTCCGATAGACATGCAACTGCAGTCATAACATGTGGGTTGTCCTGCCTCAGGCAGCCCTCGGTCAGCCGGATTCCAAAGTCTGGGTCCGACGTCGGCTGATGTCGCATTTCTCTCCGACGTCAGAGCGGCTGGAGTACATAAGCATCAGCCGACGCCATTTTCTTCAGTGTTTCTTGCCCCAGATGCCAGGTGCCCTCCAAGGAAGGCTGTAATCAAATTGGAAGACAAAAACAGGATTCCAAACAAATAAAAGAGCAATAAAACAAATACACCATAAAGTACAGTTTTGTACCTACCATAAATGTAGATGTTCGAGGATTCCATTGCTGCAGTCCTTACTATTGTATATATAGTCGTCACCATCCGGCCCAATACCAGATACCAGAGACGTCGCGTCAGGTCAGGGCGTAGACTGGACGCCACGTCAGGTAAGGGTACTGCATGACCGACGACCGTCATATCCTCAGTCTTTTCTTGCCCCAGATGTCAGAAGACCTAAAAAGACAAGTCCCAAAATACCTGCAAAAACATGTACAATATATACAAGAATATATAAAAATATAAGCATGTAAACTCACCTACACAACCCCCTAAACACAGAGGGGAAGGAGGAGTAGAATTGGACTGCAGCAATGGAATCCTCGAACATCTACATTTATGGTAGGTACAAAACTGTACTATGTTCTTTTCCATTGCTGCAGTCAGAATCCCAAAGCAGAGGTAAGGAGGCTGGCAATTCATAAAGAAGTAGGAGCTGACAACATGCCTTGCAAAACAGCTGTGGCAAAACCAGCCCTAGACTTAGAGTAGATAGGAAGGTGATAATGCTTAGAGAAAGTATGCACTGAACTCCAAGTAGCTGCTTCCAAAATATCCTTAGTTGCCACCCCCTTAGAAATGCTGTAGAAGTGGCAGTAGCCCTAGTGGAATGAGGCCTAATCCCAGCTGGAATCTCCTTGCCATGATGGGAATAACAAAATGCAATGCAAAAGCCAATCCACCTAGAAATAGTTTGTTTTGACACAGGCTTGCCCTGTGAACTCAAAGCAAAACAAACAACTGCTGAGACTGCCTAAAATCCTTAGTCCTGCTTAAATAATAACGCAATTGCCTGTGTACATCTAAAGTGTGCAAAATGAATAGTTTGGTTTAAAGCCACACTAGAAACCACCTTAGGCATAAAGGAAGGATTGTAATGATACCCTATCCTTATGGAAAATCAAAAAGGGCTCTACTGCCATAAGGGCCTGCAACTCAGACACCCTTCTTGCAGAAGTAATAGCCAACAGAAAAGCAGTCTTCCATGACAAGTATTTCAATTCAGCAGTAGCTGCAGGCTCAAAAGGTTGTAGAGTAAGTTTTTCCAACACAAAATTGAGATCCCAAGCAGGAGTAGGAGCTCTGGGGGGTCTTATATTCTTTGCCCTCTAAGAAACTGCTTGAACAAAGGATCGAAAACAAAGGTGGGTCACAATCATAGTGAGCTGAAATTGCTGCAGCATGAATCTTAATGGAAGAGAAGGACAAACCTTTGTCCAATAACTCAGTAAGATATTGAAGAGCCACACTCAAATTAGGCTCAGAAATCTCCAAATTCTTTGCTGTACTCCAAAATAAAAATCTCTTCCATTTTTTCTCCTTGTACTAGGTCTTCTAGCTTCCATAATCACATTTAAAACTTGTTGAGGAAGTTGAGACCTGCTGTGTTTCAACACAGAATATGCCAGGCTGTTAGATGAAGAGAGTGAAGCTTGACATTGAGCAGATGACCGTCCTTCTGAGATAACAGATGAGGAATCAGAGGTAAAGGCCATGAGGCTTCTTTCGTAGTAGTGGGTACCAGTGTTGCCGAGGCCAATCTGGAGCTATCAAAATCATCCTTGGCCTGTCTTGTCTGACCTTTAATAGTACCTTTGGAAGAAGAGGCAGAGGTGGAAAGGCATACACATGAAGGTTTTCCAACTGAAAGACAGAGCATCCACTTTCAAGCCGTGTGATGAAACCCTTTGTGCAATACTTTGGCAGCGGGTGGTTTAGTGGAGAAGCGAACAGATCTATGTCTGGAGTTCCCCATGACACTGTCAATTTCTGAAATACATGAAGATCCAGTTTCCACATCCATGATTTGTCTGCTTAACACATCTGCTAAGGAGTTCTGTGCTCCTGGCAGAAACCTGCCTGAAGAGTTAGTTGCAAGCTTAGTCTCCCATAAAATCATTGCTTGCCTGCAGAGGATAAGAATGTGTTCCCCTTGCTTGTTGATGTACCACATGACAGTTGTGTTGTCTGTTAGAATCAACACCTGCCCTGGAAGAAGTAACTCCTTGAAAGCCATTAATGCAAACTGGACTGCTAACATCTCCTTCATGTTGATATGTAGATGCTGTAGTCTGGCAGGCCACTTGTCTTGTATCCACTTTCCATTTAGATGAGCTCCCAAAGCAATGTCCGAGGGCATCTGTCGTTTAAAATTGACTTGCCTCTGCCGGGTCACAGAGAGTCCCTTGTTTAGGTGACATTCCTGAGCCCACCACAAGAATTCTTTTGAAGGCAAGGTATTATTTGAATGACAGTGTCCAAATCCTGGCAGTGCTGTGTCCATACATTTTTGAGATACCATTGTAGCTTCCTCATATGCAGTTTGGCATTGGGAAGCACCAGAATACAAGATGCCATGCATCCTAATGCTAAAAGATCTGACCTTGTAGTCAGCACGGACTGATGTGATAGTTGAAGGAAGTAAAGTGATAGGCTGTTTTGTTTGTCCGGGGTTAAAAGGCCATCTGGGCTGCTGTATTCAGTCTCACACCCAGAAAGCACATGTCTTGAGAGGGTACTAGACTGGACTTTATTTCGCTCACAGAATACCCTAGGCATCTTAGCACTGCTATAACATATTCCAGATGCTGTAGAAGGTCTTCCTTTTCTTGAGCCAGAATCAGGCAGTCGCCCAAGTAAGGATAGATTTGAATTCCTTGAAGCCTGAAGTAAGCTATCACTGGAGCCAGAACCTTTGTGAATACTAGTAGATAAGCCAAAGGGCAATGCAGAGAACTGATAATGAGAATTTCCAGCCCGCAGATACTTCCTGCAACTTAGCCTTATAGGCACATGAAGGTAAGCTTCCTTGAGATCTAAAGTTACCATCCAGTGATCTTTGCCCAGCAGAGGCAAAGCTGTTGTAACGTAAAGCTGTTGTAACGCCAACATCTTGAACTTGGGAATGTCCAGAAAAGTGTTGAGGAGATATCCTTTGGTACTAGAACAGGCGAGAAAAAAATCCCTAGCCCCTTTCTGATACAGGGACTGGCTGAATGGCCCCATCTGGAGTAACTGAAAACTTGCTTGTGAGCCTCCTTTCTTTGTGGAGGAGGAACGTCTGGCATGCCTTTGAAAGGGGCATTGTATGGAAATAAAATCTGTAACCGTGGTGAATGATATCCAACACCCATTTGTCTTGAGTAATTAAATCCCAATTTTCTTTGAAAGAGACAGTCTTCCTCCCAAAGGAGCTGCCAGACGAGAATCCACTGGCAGCTGAAAAGACAGGTCATTGGGTCTGTTGTCTAGACCTACCCTAGACTGGGAATCATAAGCAGGATATGTCCACCCCTTACTCGGTGGCTGCACCTGCAAAATCTTTAACAGTTTGCATAGACTTAGCTTTGTCCTCCATTTTTTTTAAAACTGCTTCCACAGGCGATCTCCAAACACATCACACATGTAAAGGAGCATCCAAAATCCTTGTCTTAACATGCTCAGCTAAATTTAAATTCTTCAACCAGGCATGCCTGCGAGAGAAGAAGAACTAGTAGCAACCACCCCGAGGAGGCCTGTACAGCATCAAAACCACATTGCAAAGAATGCTTACCCACTTGCTTAGACACATGAACCACGTCCAGCAACTCTTTACACTCAATACCAAAGCATCCACCTTAGATTTTAATTGTGAAAGGAGATAATTCTGATATTTTAGCATGTGAAACTGACAATTCTCATGGCTAGAGTGGAAGAAGTACACTCTCTTTCCCCACCTATCCAAGGCCCTTGCCTCTTTATCAGTGGGAACAGGATTTTTAACCACAGAAGCCTTAACACCTTTAGGCCCTTGAGAAATAGTTTCTGGGTCCGCCCTAGGACTCTTAAACAAATACTTATGAGCTTCAGGCACCCTATAATACCTATCAGGCTTAACAGGAGCAGGAGGCAAAGAGTCAGGATTCAGGGAAGCCTCTGCAAAACATCTTCCACCACATTCAACACAGGAGGAACAGCTAAAGGCCTATGCTGGGGCAAAAAACAAGAAGCCTTTTCCCTGAATCAGAGTAATCTCCTGGCCCCCATTTAAAAAGTGCTCTCATGGAATGCAGAGTCTCTGAAATGAGAAATCCTCAGGAGGTGGAATCATCCACATCAGAATCAGAATAAGTAGGATACTCCTGCAAGTCTTCGACTCTGAAGCCTCTGAACACTGTTCAAAACTATCAAACCCGGTCGGTTCCACCCTAGGCCTCTTATCAGGCGGGGCATAGAACCTCTAATCATAGTAATCAAATCTTCTGCCATTTTAAGCATATGTTTCTTAGGTACAGAACCCGAAATGCTAGGAGAGAAGCCCCCACTGAAGCTGAACTAGGCCTACCTCTCAAAGAAGTTTTGCAACAGAAGAGGAGGCTCTAACTACCTTGGGAAGAGGAAGAACAGTTACCTGAGAAGCCCCTCAGCCTGGCCTACCTCCTGAGAAGGTACATCCTGTAACAGTAAAGTTTCTGCCTGAGACTCCATGGAAACTCCTGGCAAAACCTCTGGCTCCACTGAGCCTTCTAAAGAACCGGCGTCGGGACTGCGGTTCATCAACCCTAGGCTTCACTGTTTTGCGTCGGAGAGCATCGGCGGCGTTTATAATTGCACGCTTTCCCAAAACACAACCTGGCAGTCTAACCTCCTCTTAAAATAGTGTCGTTTGTTAAACCTAGCACAAGGCTCAGGCCCTAAACAAGGTATACACAAGGTATGGTAATCCCTATGAGGTATCTGTTTCCACAAGAAATACAGTTATTCACTTTTTCTGACATCCGTAAAATACTGAGGCAAGAAAAACCAAAATGTTCCCCAACGGGTACTTAGCCAACTCTGTTTCGGTCTGAAACTCCGGTTTCGAAAAATATTTCAGAACGCCAACCTGCACTAAAAAACTGCTTTTGCATCGGACCATGCGCAAAAAAGACTGAGGATATGGCACGCGCCTGACCCTCTGGTATCGGACTATACCCAATAGTAAGGACTGCAGCAATGGAAAACGAAGAACATCAGATATCCCCAGCTAAGAGTAACAGGGATAGGAGTGGACCCTAGGCATAGAGGGGTATGGAGGGAGGGAAAATCCGACTGCAGTTGCATGTCTATTGGACATCTACATTTATGGTAGGTACAAAACTGTACTATGTCCTTCAAGAATGCAACTGCAGTCATAACATGTGGGTAGAATACCACAGCTTAGCTGGGGGAGGTGGAATGCTCTAGGAAAAAGAAGGTGTGGCAATCAAACCCTGCAGGACTGCCGAAGCAAAGCCTGCTCTGGATCTGGAGTATAGAGGGAGATTGTAGTGTTTGGAGAATGTATGCACGGAGCTCCATGTAGCAGCTTCTAGAATGTCCTTGGTAGGCACCCCTCTTAGGAATGCTGTAGAGGTGGCCGTAGCTCTGGTGGAATGTGGTCTGACATTGGTTGGAACAGTCTTTCCATGAAAGGAATAACAGAATCTGATGCAATGTCCAATCCATTTTGAAATAGTCTGTTTTGAAATTGCTTTTCTTTGGACTGCAGGGGCGTAAGCTACAAAATGTTGTTCAGACTTCCTACTGGCCTTGGTTCTGTCCAGGTAGTATCGAAGTTGTCTGTGAATGTCCAACGTATTCAACAGTCTTTCCCCCTTATTCTCAGGATTGGGGAAGAAAGCAGGCAGATGAATTGCTTGATTTAAAGAAACCCTAGAAACCACCTTTGGCATGAAAGTAGGGTTGGTCCTTAATGAAACCCTGTCTCTGTGAAAAATAATAAAGGGTGGTATTGCCATTAGGGCCTGTAGCTCCGAAACCCTTCTTGCTGAGGTAATTGCCAACAGGAAAGCTGTCTTCCATGAGAGAAATTGCAAGTCAACTGTAGCTGCTGGCTCAAATGGAGGTAGAGTCAGTTTTTCTAGGACAAAATTGAGGTCCCAGGCTGGCACTGGGGCCTTTCTTGGTGGCTTAATGTTATTGATCCCCCTGAGGAATTGCCTTAGTAAAGGGTGTGAAAAAACAGGAGGATCAGTGTTGTATCTAGCTGAAATAGCAGATGCATGTATCTTTATGGAAGAATATGAGAGGCCATTCTTTAACATATCTGCCAAATATTCCAAGATGAGTGGGATGTTCAACAATGATGCATCATGTCCCTTGCTGGTATTCCAATTGCTGAATCTTTTCCACTTTGCTAAGTAAACCTTTCTGGTGGATGGTCTTCGAGCCTCTGTTAGTATCCGCTGAACTTCCTTGGAGAGAGATAGGCTGAAGTTATTTATGGGATCTCCCAGGCTGTTAGCTGCAGTGTCTGAAGATTTGGATGCACTGTTTCGAAATTGTGTCGAGTCAAAAGTAGAGGCCATTGGGGAAGGGCCCACCTCCTGGTGTGACATAGGCTCCGTAGTAGTGGGTACCAGTGTTGTCTTGGCCAGTCCAGAGCTATTATGAATCCCTTGGGTCTCTCTGCTTTAATCTTTAGTAATACTGATTTCATCAGTGGCAGAGGTGGGAATGCATAGATTGATAGGGAGTTCCAGTTGAATGAGAGGGCATCTATTTTCCAAGCTTTTGGATGGTATGTCCTTGTGCAGAATGTTGGTAGAAGATGGTTGAGGGAGGCAAATAGGTCCACTTCTGGCTTGCCCCATGTCGAAGTGAGTTGTCTGAAGGCCTTCAGATGTAACCTCCACTCGTGTGGATCTGTGAAATGCCTGCTTAGGCTGTCCACCAACACATTGTCTTTTCCTGGAACAAACTGGGATTGTAACTGGATGTTTAGGCTCAGTGATTTCTCCCAAAGATGCATTGTCAGTCTGCAAAGGGGGTAAGAGTGGGTGCCCCCTTGCTTGTTTATGTACCACATCACAGTGGTGTTGTCTGTCCGTATCAGTAAATGGCCTTGCTGGAGTTGGTGTTGAAAGGCCTCGATGGCATGCATTACTGCCAGCATTTCCTTTTGGTTTATATGCAGATGTGTTTCCTTTGGAGTCCATTGTCCCTGTATACATCTGCCTTCCATGTGCGCCCCCCATCCAAGGTCTGAGGTGTCTGTGGTAATGGTCTGTGTTATCTGTGGTTTTTTGAATGACATACCTGTGTTTGCCTGGCTCACCGAGGCCCACCATAGGAATTTCTTTTGTAGGCATGGAATGAGCGGTATGATTGTCTCCAAGTTGTTGCTGTGTTGAGACCAAATGCTTTTTAGGTACCATTGAAGCTTTCTCATGTGTAGTCTTGCTAATGGAACCAGGAGAATGCAGGATGCCATGTAACCCAGGGCCTATAGGAATCTCCTTGCAGTCATCTGGGTGGGTTTAGCTAAACCTTTGAAGTAATGAGTTAACTTCTCTTGCTTGTCTTCTGTCAGGTAAGCCATCTGAGAGGCTGTGTCTAGTTTGGCTCCTAAGAAGATTATTTGCTGGGATGGCTGCAGTCTTGACTTTTGGAAGTTGACTGTGTATCCCAGAGCTTGAAGTAATCGTATGACATAATCCAGGTTTTTTGTCAACATCAATTTGTTGTCCGCTTGTATGAGGCAGTCGTCCAGGTACGGGTAAATTTGTATCCCCTGGAGCCTGCAATGAGCAATTACTGAAGCCAGGCATTTTGTGAATACTCTGGGCGCAGTAGACAAGCCAAATGGCAATACTGAGAATTGATAATGCTCTGGCCCTGCAAGAAATCTGAGGTATCTTCTGCAGCTGTGTCTGATAGGGACATGCAGGTATGCCTCCTTGAGGTCCAGAGTAATCAGCCAAGACCCCTTGCCCAGCATGGGAAGGAGTTGCTGTAAAGTCAGCATTTTGAACTTTGGTACTATGAGAAAGGTGTTTAATGCGGACAAGTCCAGTATTGGTCTCCATTGAGATTCTTTTCTTGGAACAAGGAACAGTCTCGAGTAAAACCCCTGATCTTGTTCTTGTTGTGGAACTCTTTCTATTGCTTTCATCCGAGTCAGCAGAGTGATTTGCTTGATAGCCTCTGCCCTCTGGTGTTGTGGTAGGTTTGGCATGCCTTGTTTTCTTGGTAAGGTATGAAAATGAAACCTGTACCCTCGGTCTATAATGTCTAAAATCCATTTGTCCTTTGTCAGTCTTTGCCAATTTTCTGCAAACAGAGATAATTTCCTGCCCAAGGGAGCTTCTATTTGTTCCCTGGTAGGCGGTAGTAGAGGAAAGTCATTGAGATTGTGGTTGTGGGGCAGGTGAAACCCCTGCGTCACTTCTTTGATTTCCTGGCTGCCATTGTCGTCCCCTGTAAGGGCCTCTGTATTGGCCTCTTCTTCGGCCACGTCTGTTCTTACCCCTTTGAAACTTTTCTGGATTAGGAAAGGACCAGTTTTTTGAAGGCCAATTCCTACTGAATCTGGGGGGTTGAACCTGGAGGAAATCTTTCACCATCTGAACTGATTTTGCTTTTTCTTCGATGGTCTTTAACACATCCTTAGCATTCGCACCAAAAAGCTTGTTCTTTTCCAAAGGTGCATCCAGAAGTTTTGCTTTTACATGATCTGGTAGAGGTTGATCTTTTAACCAAGCATGTCTACGGATGACTGCCCCTGTCATAGCTGCCCTACATGAAGCTTCCAGTGCATCATATCCACACTGCAGGAAGTGATTGCTAACTTGCTGAGTGTTATGTACAGCTTCCTGCAAAGTCTTCCTGTCTAAAGGATCAGGAGTGGCTAATGTTTTTTGTAAATCTTCTAACAGATAATCCTGATATTGTAACATATGAAAAAGGCAATTTAAAGCTCTCATAGATAAGGTAGTGGATGTGTAAACCTTTTTGCCCCATCTCTCTAATGACCTAGCTTCCCTGTTGGGAGGGCAAAGGATTTTTAGAGGTGGAGGCTGAAACTCCTTTAGGCCCCTGTGAAATAGTTTCCAAATCAGCAGTATGGGCCCTGAATAAATGGGAATGAGTTTCTGGGACCCTATAATACCTGTCTGGCTTGGCTGGAGCAGGAGGAAGTGAATCAGGGGTTGCACTAGAATCAGAATACAAATCATCCAGAACATCAAGTACAGGAGGAATAGCTAAGGGCCTGTGCTGAGGCTTCTTAAGGAAAGTCCTAAGGCGTTTCCTAGAAAAAGAATATTCCTGACCTTGCCACTTGAAATGTTCCCTCATGGAGTGCAGCACTTCCCCAAAATAAATATCCTCAGGAGGGGAGGCCGTGGGGATGGAATCTTCTGCATCAGAGTCCTCATAGGTCTGGAAGAGCTCTTCCTGGCTATCAGAGTGGACAGAGCCCTCAGAATCTTCATCTGAAGGAGTAGGGTCAGAGGGTTCAACCCGGGGCCTTTTATCAGAAGGAGGCTGGGATCCTCTCTCAGGATGGGCCTGTGAACCTCTAATCATGGAAATTAAATCAGCAGCCATGGACATAATTTGTGTCTCTGGAGTAGGCTGAGGTAAGGATTTAGAAGTAATATGCTTTGTTTTGCTGGCTGCCTTAGCCCTAGTGTAGGCCTTAATAGACATGGCCATGGGGGGCCTGGCAGCTCCACGTGCAGGAGTGACCTTGTCTACAGCAATGGTCTCGGGCATTTCCTCGGTTTCGGTATCCGGAGGAAAATCGATAACTGGCGGAGTAATGTCTGGAATCGGAGTCGTCGGTAATGTAAGGTTCGGAGCGGTGGAGAGACCGTCTCAGAGGGAACCAGAGCACTCGCGCTAGGTTTTGGTGTGGAGTCGGAAGTAGACGCGGGCCGAGGATGTCGGTCCCGGTCTTTGCGCTTTTTGGGAGTTTGCGATGTCGGAAGATCCGACGGCATGGTGTAAGCAAATTTATCGCCGAAAAAATCTTCAGCGAACTCCGCCCGGCGCCTGAGAGTGCGCTTGTTGAAGCGAGCACAGGCTACACAGGCCGAGACGTCGTGGTCTGGGCCCAGGCAAGGGAGACAGTAAGAGTGGAAATCCTTATGAGGTATTTGTTTACCACAAGAAAGACAATTGTTAACTTTTTCAGTAATTTCTGACATCGGCTGAGGCAAGAAAAGGTCCCCAACGGGGTACTTAGAATTTTTGATGACTTCGGTATTGAAGAATACAGGAGCTGACCGACCGGCACTTGCGAACTGCTTCTGCTTCGGGCACCACGCGGCAAGAAAGACTGGAGAAAATGGCGTCAGCTGATGCTTATGTACTCCAGCCGCTCTGACGTCGGAGAGAAATGCGACATCAGCCGACGTCGGACCCAGACTTTGGAATCCAGCCGACCGAGGGCTGCCTGAGGCAGGACAACCCACATGTTATGACTGCAGTTGCATTCTTGAAGGACATCTTAGGTGTTTGACAAATGCCAGATGCTTTAAAAGAATGTCCTTGCTTTCTGCTTGAATAAGGCAGTCGTCTAGGTATGGGTATATTTAAATTCCTCTGTCTGCAGTATGCAATTACTGGTGCCAGGCATTTTTAAGACCCTGGGCGCAGTAGATAAGCCAAAGGGCAGTGCAGAGAATTGATAATGCATTGAACCTGCAATGAAGCGGAGGTATCTTCTGCAATTTTGTCTGATAGGGACATGCAGGTATGCCTTCTTGAGGTCCAAAGTTACTAGCCAAGCATTCTTGCCCAGCATGGGAAGAAGCTGCTGTAGTGTTAGCATCTTGAATTTTGGTACTTGCAGATAGGTGCTCAGAATTGAAAGATCCAGAATGGGTCTCCATGCTTTGTCCTTTCTTGGGACTAGGAAGAGTCTTGAGTAAAATCCTTGTCCTTGCTCCTGTGTACCTACCTGTTGAATGGCTCTCATGTTCATGAGAGCTGTAATTTGTTTTTGTGCCTCTGCCCATTGATTTGGTGCCAGGTTTGGCATTCCTTTTATCCTTGGTAAGGTAAGAAAGTGGAATCTGTATCCTTGAAAGACAATGTTTAGAACGCATTTGTCTTTTGTGATGATGTGCCAGTTGTCTGCAAAAAATGCTAATTTCCCTCCCAAGGGAGCCGTCAGGTGAGATTTGCTTGGTAGTTTGAGGACCGAGTCATTCTGTTTGTCTTCTGGTAGCTTGGGGCCTGTCTTCACCTCCTTTCTGGGTAACAGAACCCCATTGGTGAGGTTTGTAAGGGCCTTGAGACTGACCTCTGCCCCTTGGGCGTCTGTATTTGCCCCTCTGTGATCTATCAAAAGCTGGAAAGGACCAGTTTTTTGTTGGCCAATTTCTGCTGAAACGAGGGGGTTGTACCTGCAAAAAATCCTTGACCGTTTGCATAGACTTTGCCTTATCCTCCATTTTCTTTAAAACCTCTTCTGCTTGGACACCAAATAATACATCCTGCTGTAAAGGTGCATCCAATAATTTTGCTTTAACATGATCAGGAAGGGTTTGTTCTTTTAACCAAGCATGTTTTGTTCTTTTAACCAAGCATGTCTACGTATGACAGAGCCAGTAACAGCTGCTCTACAGGAAGCTTCCAATGAATCAAATCCTCATTGTAAAGTATGTTTGCCCACCTGTTCAGCTGCATGCAACAGATCCTGCATTTCCTTGAATTCAGATTGTTCAGAATGTGTGCTCATTTTTTTGTTTTAACTGAGACATTAGGAATTGCTGATATTTCAACATGTGAAACTGACAATTTAATGCCCTTATAGCCAGAGTTGCTGAGGTGTATATTTTCTTTCCCCATCTATCTAGGGCTCTGGAATCCCTTTCAGAGGGCACAGGATTTTTAGCCATAGAAGCTTTAGCTCCCTTAGGACCCTGGGAAATTGTTTCTGGGTCAGCTACAGGGCTTTTATAAAGGAACTTGTGCGAGTCAGGTACTCTGTAGTATCTGTCAGGTTTGGCTGGAGCAGGAGGTAGATAGTCTGGATTTAAACTAGACTCCAAGTAAACATCATCCACAATACCTAAAACAGGAGGGATAGCAAGAGGTCTGTGCTGGGGTAGTAAAAGGAACTCTCGGAGCCTTTTCTTAGATTCAGAATAGTCCTGGCCTTCCCAGTGGAAATGTTCCCTCATGGTATGTAAGGTTTCCACAAAGGAGTAGTCTTCAGTGGGAGATGCTGAGGGAATAGAGTCTTCAGCATCAGAGTCTTCATAAGGTGGAAAGGTGTAATCCTGTTCCTCAGAAGAAACTGAGGAAATTGAAACCTGGTCAGAGGAAGCATAATCCTCCTCTTGTCTTGGTCTTTTATCAGGAGGGGGATAGGAACCCCTGATTAGGGTAATCAAATCTTCAGCCATCTTAAGCATCTGTTTCGTAGGCATGGGGCCTTGAACTGTAGACTGATGTACAGTCTTCTTAGGTTTTAAAGGAGTTTTAAGCTTAGCATAAGATTTAATGGTGAGTGTAGTCGGTCTGAAGACACCTTCTGCAACTGAAGGTGTTTCCACTGCACCGGGGTCTACTTCTGCTCCGGTGTCGGAAGATGGCTGCGTTGGCCTAGAAGGCTCCGCTTGGGAATCCGCAGCTGTCTGGGGTTCCAGTTCTGCGGTCGTCAGGGGGTGTGTAGGCGCATCACTGAAAACCGGAAAACCGGCGACAGGCCCAGAAGAGGCCTCGGAGTCTGGCTTGTTCCTAGGCTGCCTGTCCTTATCCTTGCATTTTTTTATGTATGCCGGTCGTCGGCTGCTCCGACGGCATGATATAATTAAATTTCCTGCCGAAGTAATGCCGTGTGAAGTCAAAATGGCGTTTGATAGTTCGTTTATTAAACCTAGCACAAAACAGACAACCTGTGACGTCGTGGTCTGGGCCTAGGCAAGGAATACAATAGGAATGGAAATCCTTATGAGGTATTTGCTTCCCACAAGAAATGCAATTGTTAACTTTTTCTGACATTGGACTGAGGCAAGAAAATGTTCCCCAACGGGGTACTTAGCTTTATTGAAGACTTCGGACTGAAATTCAAATCGAAAATCTCAGGTGTCGGCCGACTGGCACTTGCGAACTGCTTCTGCTTCGGGCACCGTGCTGCAAGAAAGACAGAAGAAAATGGCGTTGGATGCCTCTTGCATACCCCTGGCGCACTGACGTCAGGGAAGAAGCAACTGCAACCGACGCCGGACCAAGACTTTGGAATTTGGGCCGACTGCGGGACCGCCTGATGGCAGGATAACCCAAGTGTGATGACTGCAGCAGGGTAACACGATGAACACCCTACTTTTCTAAGGAAGTAAGGAAATAGAGAGGAAGAAGAAAAACAAGTACAACATTATAAAGGAGAGGCTAAAACAATTTCAAAAAGTTATGGAGTGTGGAACTATGATGTTTTCAATTGAAATTTCGGTACTTGCGTATGCAACCAGATTTCTGAGCACCTGTAAGTTGCAATGTTATCTCAAAGTACTGCACTTTCCTTTTTTCCCTGAAAAGCCAAGTGTTCAAAAAGAAAATAAAAGGTAAGAAAGTAAGAGAACAAGTTCAACTGCATAATGAATTCAAAAGAAATAACCCAGCACAACTGACATCCGAGCAAAGTCTAAAAAGATTGTCGATGCAGGCAGGACTTTGCTTTAGTGTTACAGTTGTTAGGAAGGCGTTTAAAATGTGAGGAGAATTTAGGGGAGTTTTATGGTTAAGGAGTAAAGATTTGGTTTAGGGACCAGATGGGGACTTTAGGGATTATGGCTACGACTTTCATAATGATGCAATTTACTAGTGTGTGTAGTTTTGGAGGGCTACACAATTGAGTGAGAGTAGGATGTACGGCAAGTGACAGCAAACAAGTCCACTATCAGCATTTCTCACCGTTATTCCTCTACCTGCTGCCTTATATCCACTGTGGCACACTACTACATACTAACCTAACAAACCTCTCTAAGAAACAGAATGAAGTATGCGACTTCAGAAACCTGGTTGTTTTCCTTCTGTGAAAGATTCAAAGCACTCTGTGCCAATATTGCAACAGACAGTATGATAGCAGTGTTGACAAGTCAAGCGTACGTCTAATGCATGCAAAACAGAAGGAGGATTTCTGAAATTCGTCCGGTTCCTGCAAGTAATGTAAACTTTCTGGCCAGTAGTAAGGACTATGATCAGCAGTTTGAAGTGTTTCTGGGACACGTCTGGCTGCAGGTATGAGGTTTCCGCAACCGCGAAAATCTGGTTGCGATAATACGCAAGTACCGAAGTTCCTACCCTCCCAAGAAAAAGTATAGTATTTATTATTTGTGTAACACAGAAAAGTGGAGAAAAGACAGAATTTGGTGCAAATAAGAAAGATGTACGGAGCTACCAAAATGCAGTAATATGTATATTACAAAAAGAACAAATTCTGGCTTGCTTTTTAGTGCTTCCAGTCCTGTCTTAAGCATACCTCTCAAGTGTATCTCATTACAGAGAATGTTCCTCGTGTATCTCATTACAGAGAACGTTTCTCATTTGGGTTCTTAAAAAGTTCATGTTCCTGGAAGTTCCATATTGCAATGGGATTGTAAGTATGTGTGCACTTATTTGACACAAGGGTCTCTTCCATAACTTGAAAGTACTTTTACCATTTTAAGCCAGTTCTGTAGCCTGTATTCTTTCATATCATAAATTACTAAAACTTATCAGGAACGTGTTTATGACCTGCACTTCAATTAGTCTGTTATTTTTCCCAAAGTTTCTCTGACCATTTCTTCAACCATAAAAGGAAGTTAACAGTGCAAAATAAAAGTAGGGATGCTCTTAGCTGCTAAACTCAACAAAATCAGTTTATCAGCAGTAAAAAAAAAATAATAATCTAGGAGGACACTTCTAAATAAATATTTTAATACACAAGACATAGTTTCTAAAGTTGCACAAGCCAAGTATTTTATCTGCACATCAGACACTTGGGTTTGTAGTTCACACACTGCATTGTAGCATAACATTCCAGAAGTATCGCCCTCTGGATAAGACATTAAATGGTGCTCTCATTTACATAACCTGGGTAGTCTCTTTTACTCTTCCCTATTTTGTGTTTAACATGCAGTGAATTTCACTAATGCCCTGTCCAGAGTTTACCCAAAATACCATCCCAGCTTGTGAACAGAGTCCAGAGTGCATCACTGCACTTTGCAGTTTACCAGACAAACAAAATAATGCAATATGCCTTCAATAGCTAAAGTTCATTCCACTATGAACAAACAGCTGCATTTATGGTTCCTGTCAGGTAAATGGAATTGGTAGACATTTATAAGGCTGCTTTTTCATGCTTTTGTGAAACATTACAGCTTGTATAACCAAATCATGGCCAAGGTCAACAGCTACCACATTATCTCCCTTATTATTCACAAAGACTCATGTCATCCACACAATTCTTCACAGTTTCAATCTCATGCTCAGAAACATTACATTAAGCAGCAATCCCATGAAACATGCACAAGGGTCCAACAGTGGCTTCATGATGGTCTATCCATCATACAATGTGATATGCCTAGATAAAAGATTCACAAAAGGTTCACTATAGTTCTGAAATGCTCAGTATTTTTAATTATTGATGATATGGTCACAATCATCAAAATGCAAGCCAGCTATTAGTTTCTGTAATCTGATCTTAACAATTTAACTCTTCACCAAATTTAATATTCCTTCCTAAAAAATATGCCTCTAATTAATGTGGCTTTACTCAGAGCCTTGCACATTGGTTAGTGCTTGTTCCATTGATTCTTTTCTAGTCTTCTGCCTCCGAAAACAGAGATGATCTGAAGCATAACTTGTAGATGGTCTGAATAAATGACTATGCATGCAGTCAATACATGTCAACAAGTCACACCCAGTACATTAATAAAACATTGTCCGCATAGAGAACTGCTTAGAATACCAAAAGTAATATTGTATTATTTTCACCCGTTAAACTTGACTGACTATCCCAGGCTGGCCTGGCACTCCATTTCCACTATTTTAAACTAGCAAAAGTTGATGTCTCTCTAGGCCATTGGTAAACAACCCATGGAAAAAAAATTCTTAGAATTGATGGACACTCTGCTACTATCAACAGATATACTCTGATAACTAGATATGTTACATCTGTACAGTAGTTGAGAACATTTAATATTATTACTGATGTCGGGCTGATGTAAATATTGCATATAGTTGTTTAAAAAATTATATATAAAATACTATGGAAATTTCATAATATTATTTGAAAATAAAACTATACGAGTAAAAAAAAAATTGATGTCTCTTAAACATCGAAATAGAACAGCACCCAAAAGCAATTCTTCCTACCTCTATATTTATCTTCTACTCTGAGGCATACAAGGATAGTATATCACAAGTGTTATTTATAAAACAGTAGTATTCCTTTTTACAGGCACACATCTTGTACAGTAACATAACATCAATCCCCTTCCCCCACGAGAATCACATCCTCTTTTTCAGCTAAACAGAAATTTCTCTCTCTCTCTCTCTCTGGATGTGTGACTAAACATTTCATAGCTCAGAAACCAGATACTTGCATTTCTTTTCAGATTTTTCTATTGCTGCTTAAATGGAAGTCTGATTTCAAAAGCAGGCTTCTCAGTCGTGTATTTTTCTCACTAATGCAGGCATTCTCATGCATCCTGAAACTATTGCCATGGTGTTGCCTGACAGTTCCTGGTAAAGCAGCAGGGGGTGGGTGGCAGGCTAGCCCGCAGAAGCCATGGTAATCAGAGTAGCACTTTCAGTAAAACTTCTATTCTTTGCTGCCAAGTAAAAAATAAGTTCATTTCTTCCACCCTCATACTGCTTTTGACACACACCATGCACCACAACTGTTGCCCTTCCAAAAATGTAGTTTTCCTAATCAGATAATAAGCTAAGCGGGACTCTTAAAATGTCACATAAAACTGAAGCTTATTTTCAGCTGGCAAATTAATGTTTTCTTCACAACAGATGCTCATTTCTCTGCCTAGGAATTTAGGTTCATTTTGTAAAATTTCGATTAATAAATCTAGCATGACTGAAGCTTTTCTCACCAGCCTTCCACTGTAAATGGTTCAACCCAGTTAGACATTCCTATAAAAAAAAAATATACAAAACCATTCACTATCAGCACCACCTTCCTTTATGGGATATGTTTATACCCTTTTCATTATTTCTCCAACATAAACTACTTTTTTTCTTTTCTTTTTTTTTTTTCAAATCTATTAAAAGAAGCAAATTGGTCTTTCAGAGATTTCTTTCAGCTACTACTTGGGCCACAAGGGCAGGGGTAAATATGAAACTTCTACTAGGGTCATCAACATGGACGGACCTTTAATGACAATCAATGTACCAAAGCACAACATTAAAATGGTACACAGCCCATGATAATTAATAATGATTCACTTTGCTGAAATTCAGTGAATTGTACGGAGCTACCTAAAAAGCCCGAATACCAGAGACTTAGTATTTCTGCGTCGGTTACTGTCGCTCCAGGACTGACATCAGGTCGTCAGGAGTATAAAAGCAGGCAGCCGACGTCATTACTTCAGTTTTTGTTGCCCCAAATGTCAGGAGCCCCGCAAATAGGGAGCCAAGTTATGGTGGGGAAAACACCACCAGTAAAAAGTAAATACCAATACCCCTGAACGGGGTGAGGAATAGACAGAGAGGAGAGACAGAGACACACACACACCGAGACAAGGGGGCTGGAGGGAGGGAAACCAGGACTGCAACAGTGAATACACTCCAACATCTATTTATGGTAAGTGTGCACAACTGTACTATGTTCTTCATGTTTCACTGTTGCAGTCATCACACTTGGGTGGATTCCCAAAGCTGAAGAAGGGTGGAGGCAGTCAGGAAGAGTTAGGGCTGGCTAGAATGCCCTGCAGGACTGCTGTTGCAAAGCCTGCCCTGGATTTGGAGAAGATAGGCAAATGGTAGTGCTTGGTGAAAGTGTGTACTGAACTCCAGGTAGCTGCTTCCAGGATGTCCCTGGTAGGGACTCCCCTGAGAAATGCAGATGTTGCCCTAGTGAAGTGTGCTCTGACCCCCTGGGGGGTTGGTTTCCCATGGTGCTTGTAGCAGAAATAGATGCAATGTGCTATCCATTTAGATATAGTTTGTTTAGAAATGGCCTTGCCCTCTGCCCCAGTTGCAAAGCTGACTAATAGCTTGTCTGATTTTCTGAAGGCCTTAGTCCTATCCAGGCAAAATCTGAGCTATTTGTGCACGTCCAATGAGTGCAAGATCCTTTCCCCTTTATTTTGAGGATTAGGGAAAAAGGTTGGCAAATGTATGGATTGATTGAGAGTCACACTGGACACCACTTTAGGCATAAAGGAAGGGTTTGTCCTGAGAGAGACCCTGTCAGCATGGAAAATAATGAAGGGTTCCACTGCCATAAGTGCTTGTAGTTCAGACACTCTTCTAGCTGAAGTGATGGCTAGAAGCAATGCTGTTTTCCAAGAGAAGAATTTTACGTCTGCTGACGCTGCCGGCTCAAAGGGTGAAAGTGTGAGCTTTTCCAGTACAAAGTTAATTTTGTTTTTATTTTATTGTACATTTGTTGACTGGGATAGTTCAACTGGATTAATGTCCATTTTCAGTGGAGGCCCGGAGAGAAAAGCTCCAAGGTAGGCAGAGAAGTAATAACAAAGAAGGCATATTACAGAAAAGATATTTACAAACAACATAAGCAGACATGAACAGACAATATCACAAGTTCGAGTTACCCCTAGTAACAGTCAGGGGGAAAAAATAAACAGTAATTTGATTAATAGATTATATACGTTCATGGCGAGAGTTAGCCAGGCTTGTTACAGTGGCAAAGCCAGTTTAGTGCCAGATGTTGTTTGAGTTTAGCTTTGAATTGGGATAGGGAAGGGAGCAAAGTAATGTCAGCTGGAAGGAGGTTCCATGCTCTGCCTGCAGAGTTTGCAAAGAGGGAGTCACCGGCTACATTGTTAATTTTAATTGTCTGAATTTGTAGTCTGTTTGAGGATCGGAGCAGTCTTGGATTATTTTAGGGGGTGATAATATTTTTAAGAGCTGGTGTGTTATCTGGGAGGATAAAAGGATTTCATTAGCCATAATCATAAGGTTATACTGGAGTAGAATGGGAAGTTCTAGCCACCCAAGCTGTTTAAGGTTGATGTAATGATGTGTTCTAAAAGGCAGGCCAGTGGCAAACCTGGCAAAGTGATTGTAACAGATTGAGAGTCTATTAAGTACAGTTTTATTTAGATTAGAGAGAAGGGGTGGATGCATATAAAAGTGTTGAAAGCAGGTGAGAATGAGCTATGGCAACCTTAGCTGGAGGGGTTAGGAAGGTTTTTATTCAATACACTGACCCAAGTTTTTTTATTGATGGTTTTGATTATTTGGTTTACATGAAGGTCAAATTTTAGGTTATTATCAATAATTACTCCTAATAGTTTTGTAGAAGAGTCGGGGGTGATTATTGTGCCATCTTTTGCATTTATGGTGATGGTAAACAGTGCAGACCTTTGTGTTGGAGAGAACAGCATTTTAGTTTTTTTGGGATTTAGCAACAATCAACGTTCGGACAGCCAGTTTTCTATAGTATTAAAGGTGGATTGGGTAACAGACCTTAAGTCTGTGGGAGATGTGGCTGAGCAAATCCGGGAGGAAACATCAGCGTATTGGATACAGCCGACATTCGGGATGACTGTATAAGTTGTTTATAAAGATGGAAAACAGTAGGGGTCCTAATATGGAGCCTTGTGGTACTCCAAGGGTGTTAGGTAATAGGTTGGAGAGCTTGCTCTGCCAGAGAACAGCCTGCTGCTTCCCACTGAGGTAGGATTTAAACCATTGAATGGCACTGGAATTTAGACAAAGATTGCAGGGTGTGAATCAAAAGTTGGTGATCCACCATGTCAAATACCTTGGAAAGATCCAAGAAGAGGGCTGAGGATATTTGATTATTGTTACGATTATTATTTATGGTACTGGTAAATGCTAGTAGGGCTGAGGTTGTGCTGTGGTGTGGACGGAAGCCGTGTTGGGTATCGGCCATGAGGTGATTCTGAATTAAGTGGTGCATGAGTTGTTCATAATCTTAGCTAGCAGAGAAAGTATAGCTATTGGTCTATAGTTAGATAATTCAGTGGAGGAACCTCCTTTATGTAGTAGGATTACATAGGATGTTTTCCAAATGGTGGGAATTTTAGCCTCTGCTATGGTGTGGTTAATTAGTATTGATACTAGATAGGCAATGGCATCAGCTGATTTTTGAAGGTACCTGGCAGGGAGTTGGTCAGCTGAGAATGTGGTGGGTTTTAATTTGTTGAGCAAGGTACGGATAAGTGATGTGGACACTGGTTGGAAGCTGAATGAGAGTAGGTTTATACGGGTGGTACTATCAGGGCCAGGGGAGCTGGGAGGTAGTTGGCTAGCTAGGGCTTGAATTGTCTCTGTAAAAAATTTGTTAAAACTGTGTGAGACATCCTCATGGGATTTATCAATGGTAGTGATGGGGATAGGGATAGACATTTTTCCAGGATGAAGTAGATTATTCAGACCTGCCCAGAACTTCTGAGGATTATTCTGGTTTGCGGTCTGTAAATTACAGTAGTATTGTTTTTTGTCTTGTAAAATGGATTTTTTAGTCTCATTCCTAGCTTGCCTGTATTTAACATGATTGTAGGGGTCTTTAGTGGAGCGCCACAGAGCCCAAATTTTGCTTCTGTTGGAAATTTTTAGTCTAGATTCTTTAGACCGCCATGGGGCAGTTTTTGCCTTTGCTCGCTTTGAACGGGCAGGTGCATGCAAGTCAAGGATATCAAGAAATCTGTTGTTAAAATATGCAACTGCCTATTCTAAGGGGAGGTGTTTTAGCATAGTGGTTAAGTTAGGGTCCCAAGCAGGGGTGGGTGCTCTCCTTGGTGGCCTTACGTTGTTTGCCCCTCTCAGGAACTGTTTGATAAGAAGGTGCGAGAAGAGAGGTGGCTCAGTGTTGTAATGAGCTGAAATGGCAGAGGCATGAATCTTAATGGAAGAGAAGGACAGGCCTTTGTGGAGTAGATCTGCTAAGTAATCCAAAATTAAAGGCAGGGAGGGCAGAGTTGTATCCTGTTCTTTAGCTAGGCTCCATGAGCAGTATCTTTTCCACTTATCCGCAAAGGATTTCCTTGTACTGGGTCTTCTGGCTTCAAGAATGACATCCAGCACCTGTTTGCTTAGAGGTGCTGGGGAAGGATTCAATGGACAAGCTGGGCTGCAAGCTTTAGGGCTTGCAGTTGCGGATGCAAAATCTGCCCCCCCTGCTGAGTGAGCAGGGTAGGGTTCTGATGTAGGTTCCATGGTGGCACCGATGTTAGGGTAAACAGGAGTGAGTACCAGTGCTGGCGTGGCTAGTCTGGGGCAATCAGAATTGTCCTCGGTCTGTCTTGTCTTATTTTGAGTAATTCTCTTGAGAGAAGGATAAACTGAGAGACTTACCCACTGAAAATATAGGGCATCCACTTTCCAGGCTCTGCTGTGAGGGTTCCTGGTGCAGAATCTGCTGAGCTGGTGGTTGCAGGGGAAGGCAAAAAGGTCCACCTCTGGGGTCCCCCATTTCTGAATCACAAGGTTTGAAGGTGCTGGGCTCTAACTGCAACTCATGTGGGTCTAGGAGATTTCTGCTTAAGTCATCTGCCAGTGAATTTTGATTGCCTGGCAGGAACTGAGCTTGCAGATGGACTTGCATGCCCAATGCCATGTTCCACAGAGCTATGGCTAGCCTGCAGAGTGGGTAGGCATGTGTTCCCCCCTGCTTGTTGCTGTACCACATAACTGTGGTGTTGTCTGTTTTTATTAGAACTTGCCCTGGAAAAAGTAGGTATCCGAGAGCTGTCAGGGCATTCTGCACATCTAGCATCTCTTTTTGGTTGATGTGCAGATGAATTTGACTTGGGCTCCAGTGGCCCTGAATGCATTTTCCGTCCATGTATGCTCCCCAGGCATAGTGTGATCTGATGAGTCTGTGGTTAGGGTCTGGGTGGCTTGGGGTTGAGTAAAGGGCAGTCCCTTGTTGAGGTTGCATCCTTCTGTCCACCAAAGAAACTCTGTCCTCGGACAGGGTATGCTAGGAATGACTGTTTCCAGGTCCTGAGAATATTGGCACTAAAGATTTAAGTACCATTGACGTTTCCCCATATGCAGTCTTACATATGGAATTAGCAGTATACATGAGGCCATGAACCCTAGGGCCTACAGTATTTTTCTTGTGGATAGCTGGGTTCTGGTGGCCATTTGTTTGAAGTAAGCTGTCAGATAGACTTGTTTTTCTGAAGTGAGGAATGCCATCTGGGATGTTGTGTCAAAGCTTTCTCACAGGAATACAATCCTTTGACTGGGTACCAGTTTTGATTTCTTTTCGTTGATGGTGTACCCCAGGGAAGCGAGGAGGTTTTTCACAAATGTCTGGTGCTGCAACAGCAATTCCTGACTGCCTGCCTGAATCAAGATGTCGTCCAAGTACGGGATACATTTGGATATTTCTCTGCGTGCAGTATGCAATGGCTGGAACCAGGCATTTTGTGAATACTCTGGGTGCAGTGGATAAGCCAATGGGAAGTGCAGAGAACTGATAATGCATGGATACGGCCCTGAAACAGAGAGACTTCCTGCATGACTCCCTTATAAGGATGTGCAGATAGGCCTCAAGTCCAGGGTGACCTAACCAGGCATCCGTGGTTAGCATAGGTAGAAGCTGTTGCAGGGTTAGCATTTTGAATTTTAGTACCACCAGGAAGGTGTTGAGAATTGAAAGATCCAGGATTGGGCGCCAAGAGCCCTCTTTTCTGGGTACCAGGAAGAGTCCGGAATAGAATCTTTGACTATCTGTTCCACTGGAACTGGCTGAATAGCTCTGATGGACAGCAGGAAAAAAAACTTGGTTTTGAGCCTCTGCCCACTGGTTTGGAGGAAGGTTTGGGAACCCTCTTGGGGTTCGCAGTGAGTGGAAGTAAAATTTGTACCCCTGGGATACAATGTTGAGGACCCATCGGTCTTGTGTGATGGACATCCAGTTTTTTGCATGAAGGGCAAGTTTTCCTCCTAGGGGCACAAGCAATTGGGCAGAGGTGGGGAGAGGAGTGGAGAAGCCATTGTGAGTTTTTTCCCTAAGGAGGCGGCTTACCACTCTCTGCTTTGGGGGTTGGGGCACTCCATTGCTTAGATCTCTGCATACCCTGAGACTGTAATCTGGGTGATCTATTTCCCCTGGGCCTGGTTTGAGATGGCCGAGAGGGGGGCTGGAAAGGACCAGTGCTTAGAAGGGCAATGCCAACTGAATCTAGGGGGTTGCACTTGTAAGAATTCTTTAACAGTCTGCATAGACTTAGCTTTTTCTTCCATCTTTTTAAGAACCTCTTCTGCTTTGGTGCCAAACAAACCATCATTATTCAAAGAAGCATCTAATAACTTTGATTTGACATGGTCTGGCAAGGTCTGCTCTTTGAGCCAAGCATGTCTTCTCAGTACAGAACCAGTGACTGCTGCCCGGCAAGATGCCTCTAGGGCATCAAAGCCACACTGCAAGGTATGCTTGCTGACTTGGCTTGCAGAGTGCATAAGCGCTTGCAATTCTTTATTTTCTGCACAGTCTGTAAAGGTTGTCAACTTTTGTTTAATAAGTTCCATAACATGTTGCTGGTACTTCAGCATGTGAAACTGAAAACTTAATGCCCTAATAGCAAGAGTAGCAGAGGTATATACCCTCTTACCCCATCTGTCCAAAGCTCTGGAATCCCTGTCCGAAGGTGTGGGATTCTTGGCTGTCGTTGCCTTGATACTTTTAGGCCCCTGGAAAATGATCTCTGGGTCAGCAGTAGGAGTCTTGAAAAGAAATGTGCGAGTGTCAGGTACTCTGTAGTACCTGTCTGGTTTCCTAGGGGCAGGAGGTAAAGTATCAGGAGCAAGACTGGATTCCATAAAAACATCAACAACCATCTCCAGGACAGGGGGTATTGCTAAAGGTCTGTGCTGTGACAAATCTAGGAATTCCCCATAGTCCTGGCATTCCCAGTGGAAATGCTCTCTTAAGGTATGTAAGGTTTCACCAAAAGAAAAATCCTTTGGAGGGGATGCAGAGAGGATGGATTCCTCTGCATCTGAATTCTCATAAGCAGATAAGGGCATGTCTTCATAATCAGACACCTCAGAGTCATCAGACTCCTGGTCTGTTGAAGCTGCAGGGGACTGGTCTCTTTTCCTCTTAGAAGGGAAGGCTGGCTTCCCCTAATCAGCGTAATAAGGTCTTCTGCCATTCTAAGCATTTGTCTTTGAGGCATGGGAGGAGGTGCATGTGCTTTGGTCATCTGTTTTCTAGGCGTAGCACGTATTCTTGGCCTAAGAAACTCGGTAGTTTTGGATAAAAAAAAAAAAAAGTAGTCGGTTTGAGTCGAACATCGGTAGTGCAAAGAACTGCCTCAGAATCCAGCGCCCGCACAGCGGCTCTGGACCCATCCAAGGTAGAGACATCCGCAGGTTCCATAGTCGAAGAAGAGTCATGCTGTATACCGGACTCTGAATGGGTTTCAGTAGATGCCTGCGAATCCACAGAAGCAGGCATCGGGGGGCTGCAAAAGCGCCGGAGTACTGGCGAACTGGCAACTAGCTTAACCGAAGTGTCGTCGGCAGCTTTGGACCTATGCGGTCTGTCTCTGTCTTTCTCCTTACGTTTTTTTAGGAAGATCGGTAGTCGGATGGCTTACCGATGCCATTTCGAAATACGGAGATTGAGAGTGGAAGAATTTATCGACAAAGAGAGGCCAACAACGAATGGTTCAGGTGTTGATCAAAGCACAAAACTGACAGCGAGGTACGTCGTAGTCTGGGCCTAAACAGGTGACGCAGTAGAAATGAAAATCTCCATGTGTTATTTGCTTTCCACAGGAATGACAATTGTTTTTCTGACATCAGTTAGAGCAAGAAAAAAGGATCCCCAACGGGGTACTTAGCTTTTAGAGGACTTCAGGGTTATTCAATTCGTAAATGAAAATTCAGGTAGCGGCCGACCGGCACTTGCGCCTCGGCAAGAAAGACTGATGTAACGGCTTCGGCTGCCTGTTTTTATCCCCCTGACGACCTGACGTCAGTCCTGGAGCAACAGCAACCGATGCAGAAATACTAAGTCTCTGGTATTTGGGCCGACTAAGGGCTACCTGCAGGCAGATAACCCAAGTGTGATGACTGCAACAGTGAAACACGAAGAATATCTCAAATCATCACAGAGGTCAAGCATGCATAAAACTGAAATAACTCACAGACGTGTGTGTGTGTGTGTGTGTGTGTGTGTGTGTGTGTGTGTGTGTGTGTGTGCAATTGTATGATTGATTGTGTGTGACTGGGTGTCTGTGTAATACACAATGAAAACAACCAAGTAATATATGTTACAATGAAGTACTGATGTACCTCTCTAAAACAAATGTCAAAAAACAAGCACAAAACACTCAAGGATAAAATGCAGTAATACACCTGCAACAGCATCTACAAAATCCACTGAAAAGTACAGTTTTGTACCTACCATAAATGTAGATGTTCGAGTGCTAATACAGCTGCAGTCATAACAGATGGGTTTTCCTGCCGTCAGGCGGGTCCTCGGTCGGCCGAATTCCAAAGTCTAGGTCCGGCGTCGGATGTCGTCGCTTCTTCCCTGACGTCAGTGCGACAGGGGTATAAAAGAACCAGTCGACGCCATATTCTTCAGTTTTTCTTGCCCCAGATGTCAGGTGCCCCCAGAAAGGAGGCAAAACATAAATTTATGTAGTAATGCAATGCAATATAATCAAAAAACAGTAGTTGCAAGCAAATACACCATAAAAGAATATCCCAATCAGGTCGTATGAGGAGGTGTTAGCCATTAGGCCTGTCCCAAGAGGGGAAGGAGGGAGGGAAACCTAGACTGCAGCTGTATTAGCACTCGAACATCTACATTTATGGTAGGTACAAAACTGTACTATGTTCATCGTGCATACAGCTGCAGTCATAACAGATGGGTAGAAACCCAAAGCAAAAAAAGGGGTGGTAGGCACTAAGAGGAACTAGAAGGAGCCAGGATGCCTTGCAAGACTGCAGTGGCAAAGCCCGCTCTAGATTTGGAGTATAATGGTAGGTGATGGTGCTTGGAGAAAGTATGTACAGAACTCCAAGTGGCTGCTTCCAAAATATCTTTGGTAGGAACCCCCCTGAGGAAAGCTGTAGAGGTAGCTGTGGCCCTTGTGGAGTGAGATCTGATGCCTGTAGGTACAGTCTTACCATGAAAAGAGTAACAAAAGTGTATGCAGTGGGCTATCCATCTTGAGATTGCCTGTTTGGAAATGGGCTTCCCTTGAGCACCTGTAGCATAGGACACAAAGAGTTGCTCTGATTTTCTGAAAGGCTTTGTTCTGTCCAAATAATAATGAAGCTGTCTGTGAATGTCCAAGGAATGCAGTAGTCTCTCCCCTTTGTTTTGTGGATTAGGGTAAAAGGTAGGTAGGTGGATAGCCTGATTCAAGGCTACCCTGGATACTACCTTTGGCATAAATGAAGGGTTGGTTCGTAAGGAAACTGTCCTGATGGAAAATGATGAAAGGCTGCACAGCCATGAGGGCTTGTAGTTCCGAAACCCTGCGTGCTGAGGTGATAGCCAGAAGGAAGGCCGTTTTCCATGACAAAAATTGCAGTTCTGTTGAAGCAGCAGGCTCAAAGGGAGGCAGGGTCAATTTTTCCAGGATGAAATTGAGGTCCCAAGCAGGTACTGGTTGCTTCCTTGGGGGTTTTATATTCTTAGCCCCTCTGAGGAACTGTCTTAAGAGAGGGTGAGAGAATAAAGGAGGATCAGTGTTGTATTCTGCAGAAATGGCTGAGGCATGGATTTTGATGGAGGAGAATGAAAGTCCACTGCTTAGCATCTCAGCTAGGTACTGTAATATTTGAGGTAGATTCAGTATTCCAGGATTCTGACCCTTTTTCTGATTCCAGGCACAAAACCGTTTCCATTTTGCGGAGTAGGCTTTTCTAGTAGAAGGCCTTCTGGCCTCCAAAATGACATCCTGCACCTCCTTGGAGAGTAGGGTCTGTTGTGAATTTAAGGAATCCTCCATGCGGCTAGATTGAGTGTTTTCAGCTGACTGAAGAGTTTTGAAGTTGTGCTGAGTCAGTAGAAGAGGCATTAGAGGCAGGATCCATGGTGGGGAATGCGTCAGGCTCCTCAGGAGTGGGTACCAGTGTTGTCTTGGCCAGTCTGGAGCAATGAGAATCATCTTTGGTCTGTCTGCTCTGGCTTTTAATAGAACTTTGGGCAGCAGAGGAAGAGGTGGAAAGGCATAAACTGTCATTGTTGTCCAACTGAAAGAGAGTGCGTCCACTTTCCAGGCCTGTGGATGAAAGGTCCTTGAGCAGAATTTTGTCAATTGGTCATTTCTGTGGGCAGCAAAGTGATCTATGTCTGGCCTTCCCCATGCTTGAATTATTTTTGTAAAAACTTGAGGATGCAACTTCCATTCGTGTGGATCTGTCATATTTCTGCTTAGGTTGTCTGCCAGCGTGTTTTCCTTGCCTGGCAGGAACTGTGCTTGAAGTTGGATTTGTAATTCCAGAGCCATGTTCCAAAGAGACATGGCTAGCCTGCATAGGGGATATGAATGGGTTCCACCCAGTTTGTTTATGTACCACATCACTGTGGTGTTGTCTGTCCTTATCAATAGTTGGCCTGGATGCAGTAGGTCTTTGAAAGCCATAACAGCATTTATTACTGCTAGCATTTCCTTTTGATTGATGTGTAGGTGCTTTTCTTTTTGGGACCATTTGCCCTGAATGCACCGATCTGTCATGTGCGCCCCCAGGCGTAGTCCGAGGCGTCTGTTGTGATGACCTGATTTGCTTGAGGCTTGCAGAATGGGAGACCTATGTTTCTTTGGCATGCTTGAGCCCACCACAGAAATTCCTTTTGAAGACATGGAATCAGTGGTATAATTGTTTCCAAACTGTGGCTGTGTTGAGACCATAAGTTTTTTAGGTACCATTGAAGTTTCCTCATATGCAGCTTTGCACATGGGATTAGCAGGATGCAAGATGCCATGAATCCCAGAGCCTGCAGGATTTTCCTTGCAGTCAGCCTGGTGAAGGTTGCCACTTTTCTGAAGTATTGAGTTAGTTGCCATTGTTTCTCTGGCGTGAGGTAGGCCATCTGGGTGTTTGTATTCAAGCTGGCACCCAGGAAAATTATTGGTTGAGAGGATATTAGTTTTGATTTCTTTTTGTTGACTGTGTATCCCAGAGAATTCAACAACATTATTACAAACGCCAGGTGTTTCAGAAGCATGTGTTTGCTGTCCGCTTGGATCAGGCAGTCGTCCAAATATGGGTATATTTGTATCCCTTGAAGTCTGCAGAAGGCAATTACTGATGCCAGGCATTTCGTGAACACTCTGGGCGCAGTAGATAAGCCAAAGGGCAATGCAGAGAATTGATAATGGGTTGGACCTGCAAGAAATCGGAGGTATCTTCGGCAATCTTGTCGGACTGGGACATGCAGGTATGCCTCCTTGAGGTCCAATGTTACCAGCCAAGACTCCTTGCCCAGCATGGGAAGAAGCTGCTGTAATGTGAGCATCTTGAATTTTGTGCAGTAAATATGTGTTTAGGATGGATAGGTCCAAAATAGGTCTCCAATCTTTGCCCTTCCTTGGTACCAGGAATAGTCTGGAATAAAAACCTTGACCCTGTTCTTGTGTAGGTACCTCTTGAATAGCTTTCATGTCCATGAGATCTGAAATTTGTTTTTGTGCCTCTGCCCTTTGATTGTGTGGCAGGTTTGGCATGCCTCTCATTTTTGGAACGGTGTGAAAGTGGAATCTGTAAACTCTGTCTATAATGTCCAGGATCCATTTGTCTTTTGTGACAATATGCCAATTTTTCGAAAATAACGCCAGTTTTCCGCCTAAAGGTGCTGCCAATTGAGCCTTGCTTGGCATGCAAAGGGGAAAGTCATTAGTTCTGCTTTCTGAATGGCTGTGACCTATCCTCACCACCTCTTGGTGTAGGTGCTTGCCATTGTCTGCCTCTAAATGATCCTTGAGATTGCCCTATACCCCTCGGGTGCCTGTATCTACCTCTTTGAGGTCTGTCCGTGGCTGGAAAGGACCAATTTTTTGAAGGCCAATTTCTATTGAAATGTGGAGGTTGTACCTGTAGGAAATCTTTCACTGTTTGCATTGATTTTGCCTTTTCCTCCATTTTCTTTAATACCTCCTCAGCTTTAATACCAAACAATACATCTTTTTGAAGAGGTGCATCTAGTAATTTAGCTTTGAAATGATCTGGTAAGGTTTGCTCTTTGAGCCAAGCGTGTCTACGTATGACTGATCCTGTAACAGCAGCTCTACATGAGGCCTCTAAAGCATCAAAACCACATTGCAAGGTATGTTTACCCACTTGCTCTGCACTAAGCAACAAATCCTGCAACTCTTTCAAATCTGGTTGTTCAGGTTGTGACATTTTGCTTTTCAACTGAGATAATAAAAACTGTTGATACTTTAACATATGGAACTGACAGTTTAATGCCCTCATGGTTAAGGTGGCCGAGGTGTATACCTTTTTCCCCCCACCTTTCTGAAGCTCTGGAATCTCTCTCTGAAGGTAATGGATTTTTGGCAGTGGAGGCCTTACTTCCATTGGGACCCTGTGAAATAGTTTCTGGGTCAGCCGCATGGCTTTTGTATAGAAATTGGTGTGAATCAGGAACCCGGTAATACATGTCAGGCTTGACTGGAGCTGCAGGTAAGGAATCTGGGTTAAGGCTGGCCTCTGAATACACATCATCTAGTATGTCTAAGACAGGAGGGATAGCCAGAGGCCTGTGCTGAGGGAGTAAGAGGAAATCCCTGAGCCTTTTCTTGGAGTCTGAGTAATCTTGGCCTTCCCAGTGGAAGTGTTCCCTCAAGGTATGCAAGGTTTCCCCAAAAGAGAGGTCCTCGGGGGGGGGGGGAGACAGAGGGAATGGACTCCTCTGCATCAGAATCTTCAAAAGGGGAGTAAGATTTCTGAAGTAATGGAGGCCTGATCCGAGGAAGGGTATTCTTCCTCCACTCTGGGCCTTTTGTCCGAGGGGGGTTGAGAACCCCTGATAAGAGTAATCAAATCCTCAGCCATTTTGAGCATCTGCTTTTTAGGCATGGGGCCTTGAGAGGGTCCCTGTGGAGCTTGTCTTTTACTATGCATGGCTGCTTTAGATTTAGTGAAAGCCTTAATGGAAAAAGAAGAAGGCCTGAAGACACCTTGAGAGGTGGCAGGCCTGTCTAAACTCTGAGTTTCCCCGCCAAGAGTGGCTTCGGTATCTGTAGTCGGAGTGTGGGCCGAAGAGCCTGCGACCTCGGGCACAGAAGACACCGCTAATGAAGTGTCATCGGTAGTCAGGGGCTGCGTAGGCTCCTCGCTGAGAACCGGAGCACCTGTAGTCGGCTTTAGCGTGGTGTCGGTAGAAGTCGCAGACCTCGTATGTCGGTCCTTATCTTTTGTAATTAAACTTTTTGCCAAAATAGTGTTGGGCGAACTCCGCCTGACACTTAATAGTGCGTCTGTTGAATGTAGCACAAAAACGACAGGCCGAGACATCGTGGTCTGGGCCTAAGCAAGGAATGCAGAGGGAATGGAAATCCTTATGCAGTATTTGCTTCCCACATGAAATGCAATTATTAACTTTGTCTGACATCGGTCTGAGGCAAGAAAAGTTTCCCCAACGGGGTACTTAGCTTTCAAGAAGACTTCGGTTGAAAAATATTCGTAATCTCAGGAGCTGGCCGACCGGCACTTGCAAACTGCTTCTGCTTCGGGCACCGCGCGGCAAGAAAGACTGAAGAAAATGGCGTCGACTGCTTCTTTTATACTCCTGTCGCACTGATGTCAGGGTACTCCTGTCGCACTGATGTCAGGGAAGAAGCGACGACATCCGACGCCGGACCTAGACTTTGGAATTCGGCTGACCGAGGACCCGCCTGACGGCAGGAAAACCCATCTGTTATGACTGCAGCTGTATGCACAATGAACATCAGGCAAGAAGTATTAAACAAATCATACCTTATGGATGAAGCTCACTTTCAAAGGTACATACATTAGTGAAATGTAGTACAGTTTTGTACCTACCATAAATGTAGATGTTCGAGTGCCAATACAGCTGCAGTCATAACAGATGGGTTCTCCTGCCGTCAGGCGGGTCCTCGTCGGCAATTCCAAAGTCTAGGTCGGCGTTGGTAGTCGTCGCGTCTTCCCTGACGTCAGTGCGACAGGGCTATAAAAGAACCAGCCGACGCCATTTTCTTCATTTTTTCTTGCCCCAGATGTCAGGTGCCCCCAGCAAGAAGGCAATACACAAAATTATGTAATAATGCAATGCAATATAATCAAAGACCAGTAGTTGCAAGCAAATACACCATAAAGAAGACCCCTAGAGGAAGGAGGGAGGAAACCTGGACTGCAGCTGTATTAGCACTCGAACATCTACATTTATGGTAGGTACAAAACTGTACTATGTTCATCGTGCATACAGCTGCAGTCATAACAGATGGGTAGAATCCCAAAGCTAAGAAAGGGGTGGTAGGCACTAGGTGGAGCCAAAATGCCCTGCAAGACTGCAGTGGCAAAGCCTGCTCTAGATTTAGAGTATAATGGTAGGTTGTAGTGCTTAGAGAAGGTATGCACAGAACTCCAAGTGGCTGCTTCTAAAATATCCTTGGTGGGCACTCCTCTGAGGAAGGCTGCAGAGGTGGCTGTGGCCCTGGTAGAATGAGTTCTAATGCCTGTAGGCACAGTTTTGCCATGAAAGGAATAGCAAAAGCGTATGCAGTGGGCTATCCATTTTGAGATTGTCTGTGGATGTCCAAGGAATGCAGTAATCTCTCCCCTTTGTTATGATTATTAGGATAAAAAGTAGGTAAATGTATGGCCTGATTTAAAGCTACCCTGGATACCACTTTAGGCATAAAGGACGGGTTGGTACGTAATGAAACTCTGTCCTGATGGAAGATGATAAAAGGCTGGACAGCCATAAGAGCCTGTAGTTCTGAAACTCTACGAGCGGAAGTGATAGCCCGAAGGAAAGCTGTTTTCCAGGACAAATATTGTAAATCTGATGAGGCAGCTGGCTCAAAGGAGGCAAAGTCAGTTTTCAGAATGAAATTAAGATCCCAAGCAGGTATTGGTTGTTTTCTTGGAGGTCTTAGATTCTTAGCCCCTCTGAGGAACTGTCTTAGTAGAGGGTGAGAGAATAAAGGTGGATCAGTGTTGTATTCTGCAGAAATGGCTGAGGCATGGATTTTGATGGAGGAGAACGAAAGTCCACTGCTTAGCAGTTCAGCCAAATATTGTAGTATTTGAGGTAAATTCAGTTTTCCAGGGCACTGGCCCTTTTTCTCATTCCAAACACAAAAACGTTTCCATTTTGCAAAGTAAGCTTTTCCAGTTGATGGCCTTCTGGCCTCCAAAATGACATCCTGCACCTCCTTGGAGAGCAGGGCTTGCTGTGATGCTAAGGAATCTTCCATGCGGCTAGATTGAGTGTTTTCAGCTGACTGTGAAGAGTTTTGAAGCTGTGCTGAGTCAGAAGAAGAGGCATTAGAGGCAGGGTCCATGATGGGGAATGCGTCAGGCTCCTCAGGAGTGGGTACCAGTGTTGCCTTGGCCAATCTGGAGCAATGAGGATCATCTTTGGTCTGTCTGCTCTGGTTTTCAATAGGACTTTGGACAGCAGAGGAAGAGGTGGGAAGGCATAAACTGTCATTGATGTCCAACTGAAAGAGAGAGCGTCCACTCTCCAGGCCTTTGGATGGAAGATCCTTGAGCAGAATTTTGTCAATTGATGATTTTTGGCAAAGAGATCTATGTCTGGCCTTCCCCATTCTTGGATTATTTCTGTAAAAACTTTTGGATGCAACTTCCATTCGTGTGGATCTGTCATATTCTTGCTTAGGTTGTCTGCCAGTGTGTTTTCCTTGCCTGGCAAGTACTGTGCTTGTAGTTCCATTTGTAAGCCCATGGCCATGTTCCAAAGTGACATGGCCAGTCTGCATAGGGGATAAGAATGTGTTCCTCCCTGCTTGTTTATGTACCACATAACTGTGGTGTTGTCTGTTCTTATCAATAGCTGACCTGGTTGTAGAAGGTCCTTGAAAGCCGTAATAGCATTTATCACTGCTAGCATTTCTTTTTGATTGATGTGAAGGTGCTTTTCTTTTTGGGTCCATTTGCCCTGAACTGGTCTGTCATGTGTGCCCCCCAGGCGTAGTCCGAGGAGTCTGTTGTGATGACTTGATTTGCTTGAGGCTTGCTGAATGGAAGACCTGTGTTTGTTTGGCATGCTTGAGCCCACCACAGAAATTCCTTTTGCAGACATGGAATTAGTGGTATTATTGTTTCCAAACTGTGGCTGTGTTGAGATCATATGTTTTTTAGGTACCATTGTAGTTTTCTCATATGCAGCTTTGCACATGGGATTAGTAAGATGCAAGATGCCATAAATCCCAGAGCCTGCAGGATTTTCCTTGCAGTCAGCCTGGTACAATTTGCCAGTGTTCTGAAATATTGAATTAGTTGCCCCTGCTTCTCTGGCGTGAGGTAGGCCATTTGGGTGTTTGTGTCCAAATTGGCACCCAGAAAAATTATCTTTCGAGAGGGTATTAGTCTTGATTTCTCTTTGTTGACTGTGTATCCTAGAGAGTTTAATAACATTACATAAGCCAGATGTTTCAGAAGAATGTGCTTGCTGTCCGCTTGGATCAGGCAGTCGTCCAAATAAGGGTCTATTTGTATCCCTTGAAGTCTGCAGTAGGCAATTACTGATGCCAGGCATTTCGTGAATACTCTGGGCGCAGTAGATAAACCAAAGGGCAATGCAGAGAATTGATAATGGGTTGAACCTGCAAGAAATCTGAGGTATCTTCTGCAATTTTGTCTGATTGGGACATGCAGGTATGCCTCCTTGAGGTCCAATGTTACCAGCCAAGACTCCTTGCCCAGCATGGGAAGAAGTTGCTGTAGAGTGAGCATCTTGAATTTTGGTACGAGTAGGAATGTGTTTAGGATGAAAAGATCCAAAATAGGTCTCCAATCTTTTCCCTTCCTTGGCACCAGAAATAGCCTGGAATAAAAACCTTGACCTTGTTCATGTGTAGGTACCTCTTGAATAGCTTTCATGTTTATCAGATCTGAAATTTGCTTTTGTGCCTCTGCCCTTTGATTGTGTGGCAGGTTTGGCATGCCTTTCATTTTTGGAAGGGTATGAAAATGGATTTGTAGCCTCTGTTTATAATGTTCAGGATCCATTTGTCCTTTGTGACAATATGCTAATTTTTTGAGAATAGTGCCAGCTTTCCTCCTAAGGGGGCTGCCATTTGAGACCTGGTTGGCATGCAAAGGGGAAAGTAATTGGTTTTGCTTTCCGAAAGATTGCAAGTTGTCCTCACCACCTCTTTGTGTAGGAGCTTGCCATTGTCTGCCTCTGTACGAGCCCTGTGTTTGTCCTCTGCCCCTCGGGTGCCTGTATCTGCCTTTTTAGGGTCTGTCTGTGGCAGGAAAGGACCAGTTTTTGGAAGGCCAGTTTCTACTAAAACGTGGGGGTTGAACCTGCAGAAATTCTTTCACAGTTTGCATTGATTTAGCCTTTTCCTCCATTTTCCGTAATACTTCCTCAGCATTTGCCCCAAATAGTACATCCTTTTGAAGAGGGGTGTCTAGTAATTTAGCTTTGACATGATCAGGCAAGGCTTGTTCCTTGAGCCAGGCATACCTACGTATGACCGAGCCTGTAACAGCAGCTCTACATGAGGCCTCTAGAGCATCAAAACCACATTGTAAGGTATGTTTACCCACTTGTTCTGCATTATGCATCAAATCCTGCAACTCCATGTCTGGTTGTTCAGGTTGTGACATTTTACTTTTCAATTGAGATAAACAGAAACTGTTGGTATTTTAGCATATGAAACTGACAGTTTAAGGCCGTCATGGATAAGGTAGCCGAGGTATATGCCTTTTTTCCCCACCTTTCTAAGGATCTGGAATCTCTCTCGGAAGGCAATGGGTTTTTGGCAATGGAGGCCTTAACTTCCTTGGTCCCCTGTGAGATTGTTTCTAGGTTAGCAGCATGGCTTTTGTATAGAAATTGGTGTGAGTCAGGAACCCTGTAGTACCTGTCAGGCTTAACTGGAACTGGAGGAAGAGAGTCCGGGTTAAGGCAGGCCTCCGAGTAAACATCATCTAGGATGTCCAGGACAGGAGGTATAGCCAGAGGCCTGTGCTGGGGTAACAAAAGAAATTCCCTGAGCCTTTTCTTGGAATCTGAATAATCCTGGCCTTCCAGTGGAAGTGTTCCCTTAAGGTATGCAGAGTTTCACCAAATGAGTAATCCTCAGGGGGGGGATACAGAAGGAATAGATTCCTCTGCATCAGAGTCTTCAAAAGGGGAGTAAGACTGTTCCTGATAATCAGAGTGCTCTGAAATAATGGAGCCCTGATCAGAGGAGGGGGAATCTTCCTCCACTCTGGGTCTTTTGTCCGGAGGTGGCTGAGAACCTCTGATTAGAGTAATTAAATCCTCAGCCATTTTAAGTATCTGTTTCTTAGGCATGGGGCCTGGAGATGGGCCCAGTGTAGCTGGTCTCTTAGGGTGCATGGTAGCTTTAGACTTGGTGAAAGCCTTGATGGAGAAAGAAGAGGAAGGTCTGAAGACACCTTGAGTGGAAGTGGACCTGTCCACATTCTGTGTTTCCACGCCAAGCGTGGCTTCGGTATCTGTAGTCAGGGTGTGGGCCGAGGAGCCTGCGACCTCAGGTACAGGAGACACCGCCAAAGATGTGTAGTCGGTAATCAGGGGCTGCATAGGCGCCTCGCTGAGAACCGGACCACGTGTAGCCGGCTTTGGTGTGGTGTCGGTAGAGGCCACGGGCCTCGAGTGTCGGTCCTTGTCTTTGCGTTTTTTTAGACAAAACCGGAGTCGGAGTATCCGACGACATGGTATAGTTAAATGCTTTTCCAAAATAATGCTGGGCGAACTCCGCCCAACGCTTAATAGTGCGTTTGTTGAATGTAGCACAAAAGCGACAGACCGAGACGTCGTGGTCTGGGCCTAAACAAGGTATACAGAGGGAATGGAAATCCTTATGCAGTATTTGCTTCCCACAAGAAATGCAATTATTAACTTTGTCTGACATCGGTCTGAGGCAAGAAAAAGTTTCCCCAATGGGGTACTTAGCTTTTAAGAAGACTTCGGTTCCAAATTTTTCGTAACCTCAGGAGCTGGCCGATCGGCACTTGCGAACTGCTTCTGCTTCGGGCACCGCGCGGCAAGAAAGACTGGAGAAAATGGCGTCGGCTGGTTCTTTTATACCCCTGTCGCACTGACGTCAGGGAAGAAGCGGCGACAACCGACGCCGGACCTAGACTTTGGAATTCGGCCGACCGAGGACCCGCCTGACGGCAGGAGAACCCATCTGTTATGACTGCAGCTGTATGCACGATGAACATCCAACACCTTTTTGCCCTGACTGCAATCCAGATAATCCATTTGAAGGGACGGGAGAGACCAGTTGGCATAATGGTAAAGGTTTTCATCACCCATGCACAAGGTACAATGTCCGTTTGAAGTCTGCATGTTCTCCCACTGCAGTTCCTCCTACCAGAGTGTTTCCATCTCAAACTCACCCAAGAACAGCACTGTAGACAGCAGCACAGACTAGATGGTGCGCTTTAGGGGAAGAGTTGTATAGACAAATCATCTACTGTGGTGTGCAGTAACCTCAAAATAGGAGAATATGAATCACAGAATGTGCCCCATGGCAAGGCTAGCCACTCGGGGTAAAAATATGGCTCTTAAGTGATTTGGTCATGTTGACTAATAGGTTCATAGGTGTGTACTGGGCTAATGGCCCTGAAGCCTTTACATGCCTAGCCCATAGAAGTGGCCTGGCATCGTGCCATCTGACATTAGCTCCCAATGCCTCTATCAAGTAGAGCCACTGGAATGTTCCCTGCGGTGAACTTTCTATTTCCCATCCACTTATCAAGATTTCTCTTGAAGAGGGCCAGTGAGGTGCTCTGCTTGACATGTATGGGAAGTCTATTATAGAGCATGGGCAGTCTCTGGGTTATGGACCTGTCCCTCCAGCATGTTCTGTTGATTGTGGTAATGAAGTTGAGTCTCTGGAGCTTGTGGTGCAGAGGGATTGGGATTTCTTTACATGTAGCATTTCTAACAGAGCTGGTTCAGAAATGGCTTTGTAAATCAAGCAGAGATCGCCTCTTAGTAGACAATATGAGACTGAGAATAGCTGGAGTTTTTTTGAGTCTGTCCATGTAGGACATTAAGGCCTAGGATCATCTTCATGAGGTACTTTTATGGCCTTTCCAGCTGTTGCATGCAACTAGTGAGGTACATGCCAAATGGGGCATTATACTCTATGACTGGCCTAATGAAGGAAGAGTAGAGAGAGAGGATGACCTCTTTCGTCCTAGATGCAAAAACCCTTGGTAATGAGATGTGTCACACAGAAGGGCTTTCTGACCACAGTGGCAATGTGGTGGTCGAAGGAGAGGTTGCTTTCAACCTGTGTCCCCAGATCTCTTATAATGCCTTCAGTGTTCAGTAGGAACAGAGTTTTTCCCAAAGGGGATGACGACACATTTTTTGGCATTAAGCTTACGGCCATGGTTTCGACACCAGTCAGAGGTCTTTCTGTAAGATGTCTACATCACTCTGGGATTTAATAATGGCTCCCAGCTTGCAGTCGTCTGCAAATTTGGTCAGCCAGAATCCCACGGTGTTGGCCTGGACTTTTGGGAAGTAGATGCCAAACAGGAGAGGACCCAAGACCAATCCCTGTGGGACTCCGCTCGTGAAAGGTCGGCACTCTGACTTGGAATCCGCTGTTGCCAAATTGCCAAACGAGCATGGGTATTTGCCAGTGATAAGTGGGTTGAAACCCTGGCCTACTTCAACCTATGAAAAAACAAAGAAAACCACTGTAGTAAACGGTGTTCAATAAATCAGCAGTCAGCAAGAAAGTAAAAAGGAACACAGATACATTCAACACTAACACAAAAATCGAGTTTCCCCTTCCTGACTGCTTTTTGTATTAAAGTTTTGAACGTATCTGTGTTCTTTTTTACTTTCCTACTCCAACCTATACCAGGGACCCATGCTAATGGTGGGAGAAGTGAATGTATTACTATTGGCCATCATGTGTCCGTCATAAAACCCAGCAGCCCCGAGTTAATAAACTACTGACTGGACGGTGTCCAGTTGCCCAGCTTGGTTTTCCTGGAATACCTTTGTTGTGTGAAACCTAGATGCAAAACCAATTAACCTGCTAAAAATGAACTAAGAACTGCTACACTCCTAGGTTCACTGACATGACAGAGCTTGAAGGTAGAAGACATAAATAGTAAGGAGAAGGCTGAACATCCTATGTATCCAGGAGTCAAGATGGAAAGGCAGTGCAGCAAAGCCACTTGGCCTGGACTCCACAGTCTAATACTCATGAGAACATGTTAGAAATGGTGTGGAAATTGTGTTGAAGGAAAGGCTTCAAAAGGCAATGAGGGATGCCATCAGAATTAATGACAGATTCATGGTAAACAGACTCCAGCCTAATGATAGGGCAGTATTCTTAATCTCAGCTTATGCTCCACGGCAAGTTTGTGACAATGAGGATAAGAGTGATCCAGATAGCAGCTGCAGGACCTATTAGATAGGGCAACATAAATTGGTGTTGATAATGATGGCCTGAATGCACATACTGGGATACAAAGAAAAAGGCTATGACGACTGCCTAGGTCCACATGGGTGGGGCAACAGGAATAAAGGAGAGGCCATTTTAGATTTCTGCCTTATGACTTGACAGTAGCTAGCACATGGTCTCAGAAAGAGAGACAGCCATAAGATCACATACATAACTCTGGTACACTTCCTCCTAGTAAGGAAATGGCACTGGGGTAGAATCTGCGATAGCAATGTCATCCCCAGTGTGAAACAGTTGGCCCACTGGTTGCCACAATCAGCTGTAAGCAGTGGTCAGAGAAGGCTCAAAGGTAAACAGAGACAAGGCTGAAGACCTGGAAGTTGAATGAAGAGAAAGCACAACAGTTCAAGGAACATTCAGGGCTGTAGCACCTCAAGAAGAGGAAATAGATGGAGCTGAAGAATGGCAGCACCTCAAAACGGCATGTGTGAGGACTACAGAAAAGATATGCGACTGAGCCTGGTGTGGAAAGAAGGTACACAAGGAAAGCTGGTGATGGAATGTAGAATTCCAAAAACTCAGACAGAAGGAGAGCAGGAAAATGAAAGCAACAAAAGACAGACCAGGCTAGGAAGAAAAACTGGTTGGCTAACAAAGAGGCTAAGAGAGGCATGCCAATAGGAAAGAAGGCATCAGAGGCCCTGTATTAGCTATGAAAAGTGACTCAGTAGGTGGCACAAAGAAACCATATCAATTTGCAAGGCAAAGACAGAAAGATAAAGATATAGTCAGACATCCTCCATAATGGATGCCAGCAACAACCTGCTCACCAATGGATGCCAACAACAACCTGCTCACCAATCTTCAGGACATCAAAAGTAGATAGGAGGAGTACTTCCAGCAGCTTTTGCATGAAGAAAACCCCACAGAAGCTGTGCTTCCCAAGACACAGTATGATAATAGAAGAGGAGGAGCCCATCATACAAAAAGAAAGAACAGCACTAAGGAAAATGAAATTAGAGAAAGTTGCAGGCCCAGATGAGGTTACACCAGATATGACCAAGATAATGGCTGAGATGGGGAGAAATGGCTCAAGGGTACACATAGCAGTATGGAGAGAAAGGCGTATCCCAGATAACTGGAGGGTGCCACTGTTCAAGAACAAAGGGGACATTCACAACTGTGGGCAGTACAGAGGTATCAACCTCCCGTCATGTTGCATGAAAGTTCTGGAGAGGGTGACAAATGAATACTCAAAGTAACAGAAACTAAAGATTAGAGACTAGCAGTTTGGATTCAGATCAGGATGCAGCACAACTGACCCAATGTTTGCAGTGAGACAGATACTTGAGAAGCAGCTAGAAATGAGGAAAGAGTCCAACTGGGCATTTCTAGACTTGGAGAAAGCATATGACAAGGTCCCAAGAAAGCCTATTTGGGCAGTCCTGTGGTGGTTTGAAGTTCCAGAAACATTGGTATAATTAGTGTAAGCTATGTACAAGGACCCAATGACTTGTCTATGAAGTGTTCAGTCTTACAGAGGAGTTCTTAGTGGAAGTAGCTGTGCATCAGGGTTCAGCTCTGCACCCACTGCTCTTCATACTGGTGATGGATTGCATTAGCAAACAGGTCACGGAAGATAGATCAACAAAGGTGCTGTATGCAGATATGTGGCATTACAGGCAGACTAAGCAAGGATTTCAGCAAAAGGATAGGGGAATGGAATGCAAGACCAAAGGAACAAAGGATGAAACAAAGTACCGATATGACAGTTGTAACGGCAGAAAATGGGGGAAATCTGAAGAAGCTGGGAATGGAGATAGAAGGGAAAATGGGAAAATGGTGGAAAAGATTAACATCTTCAAGTTATCTAGGAGGGTTGGTTAAGAAGGGAAGTCTGAATGAGGAAGTCAAAGCTAGAATCAGAGGGGCTGCAGCCAACTGGCACAGAGTGTCAGGTGTAGTGTGTGATGATGTGGGGTGTTGCCATCTGTGCCAGGAAGAATGGAACAGTCCATGTGTAACATATGCCAACATAGTTTGCTTGAGTTTTATGGATAATTTTGTGTTGTTGGACTATCACACTGACTTGTACAGATGATTGTGTTAAAAATGTATCAACAGTATTATTATAACTGCTTGTGCTTATTTTAGTGACACCATGGCCACTCTGAAAAGCCTAGCTACTTTGGCTAGACTCTCTACAATTTGCATTAGTATTGATTTCACTCAGTATAAATTTGATACCCTTGTAAGAGGGGTTGACTGGTGACAACGTGGTTACCTTAGAGTCTGGACAGTCAGGATACAGTTAGTAAATCCGTATCAACCATTCCCAGAAGGGTGTGTGTGTGTGTGTGTGTGTGTGTGTGTGTGTGTGTGTGTGTGTGTGTGTGTGTGTGTGTGAAAATCAAACACCCAGATGTGGGTGTGTCAGCTACTTGGAACTGGGACACAGTGCTACAAAGCGAGTCTTATTTGGGATCTGGAGAGACCTTGTCGAATCACAGGTCTGGAGCATGTTCCCAGTGTGCTCTTGGGGGAAAACTGTGCTTGATGCAGAGAGCTGCATTTGAAAAATACTGCATAAATCCATTCCTGGTCTTGGTGACAGCCTCTCACTGATGTCACTGGTGAGGATTGGGACTCCTCGATTACTGGCCCAGGGCAGAGAGGCCTTTACATACTGTATGACAGAAAAATACCAAAGAAGTGAAAAGTAAGGTGTACAGTGGTGCAACTAGTACTACTGTACTGTACATAAACCTAAGCAGTAAAGATAGAGCAGTTGAGGAAGCTAGAGGTAATGGCCATGAAGTGCCTGAGACAGGTGGTAGGATGCACACCATGCGAGAGACGACGAAATGAGGACAGGATTTGGATCCATGTTCAGAAAAGCACAATCTAGTGAAAAAAATTTGGGACAGGAAGAAGGTAAGAGGAAAGAAGAGCATCTAGCAAACAAGGGGATGGATTGTGTGAGAGAAGACCTGCAACAGTCAGGCATGAGTACTGGAGATGGTAGGACAATGGCACTGAATAGAGAGTCAGAGTGAGAGAGAGACGGCAACAATTGAAACTACACCCCGACCCCATGTAGAAAATGGAAAAAAGGGGTTGATGATGATGATAAAGCTTGAGGGGATGGGAACAGGAGGATGAGATACAGTGGATGCTACCCATCATGAAGGGAGGATGGCTGCTTTCACTGCTAGGGTCACATCAAAGGGGAACACTAGGTGCTGTACCTGCAAAGCAAATACACACCATCATGCAGTGCTACACACAAAGGAACCCTAAGGAATAGCATACATGTGAAGGCAAGCATGCTTCCCTGAGGTAGGCAGTGATTTTGGAGCTTAAGAGAGCTGCTGAGGTGGTAAATAGCTGTGGAATGAGGGCAAGCTGCCTGACCTGCTCCTTATCACCAGTCTCTCTCTTTCTCTGTCTCTCAAGAGGGGGTAAACTCAACATCTGTGAATTCACTATCTGGCAGTTGGGTTAGAAAATTATGGAGCTGTTAATGAGCAATTTCCTATGATCCAGTAGTGCAAAGCTTGATTCCCTCAGCCTCCATTGCCTAACTATGCAACTCTGAGCAAGTCATTTAACCGGACACAACTCCCAGACTGAGTCTGAAAAAGGTCCGTGGAGATCAGTGTTGTACTACGAAAAACAAATACAAATGAATGGGCCTGTTGGCTTTTGTCTCAGTGAGGAATAGACCCAACCTCCACATTGAAAGGATAAAGTAGAAGAGCTCAACAGTAGTGAATGACTGGGTCCACAGGACACTCACCTAGCCAGCAGCCCTCTGTGAATTGGGATGGGGGGTGGGGATTGGCAACCTCACTTGGAGGGGCCAATCATTGTTCCTCAGGCAGAACAAATGGGTCATCTGGGTGCTGGCAAGTGAAACAAGTCCATCCAACAGAGTGCAAAAAGATTAATTTCTCAAACTTTATTTTCCAAGAAAATTTCTTGACTTTTTTGCCGATCATAACCACTTATTTGAGAATCAAAATCCTCAATATTATACACATTTATATACTGCAGATGTGTACATGCACAAAACATTATCAGTCTATGTTTATGTCAGTATGTATACATACACACACTCACATTATTTTATATAAAATATAAACACACACACACACACACACACACACACACACACACACACACACACACACACACACACACACACACACACACCTTGTCAGTTCCCCTAAAGAGGTTATTCAATCTCAGCTTCCAAATAGGTTTTATACCAGATGGATGAAGGACAACAATAGTTACCCTCCTGCATAAAGGTTGGACATCAACAGATGCAGGCAATTACACACCCATTAGCTTGACCAGCCCCATATGCAAGACCATGGCGAGTATCATTATGCAATTAAAAAATAAGGATATAGGTAACATACCAACTCTCAAACTAAGCCAAATCAGACATGTCAAGGGCAGATCCTGACCACTTAACCTGGTTGACTTCTTTGAGGTTACTAAAGTAATGGATACAGTAAAATCAGTACAGACCATACATGTAGACCTCACAAAAGCAACTGACATCATCCCACACACTGGTATCATATATAAACTCTCCCAGCTAAATGGAAATCCCTATGTAACTTACTGGATAGAATACTGGCTCTCAAACAGAGCCCAGAAAATTAGGGTGGGCAGCTCTACCTCCTCCAAACGAAGTGTCACTAGAGGCATGTCCCAGGGTTCAGTCCCTGGGCCACTCCTTTTTGGCAATTACTTATTTGAGGTCACAGCAAATAACAGTTTATGGCTGACCAAGTTTGCCGACTGTAAACTCTATGCCATCATAACCCTTCCTCCCTGACCAGAGAACACCAAAATCCTCCAAGAATGGCTGACCAAGTTTGCCGACTGTACACTCTATGCCATCATAACCCTTCCTCCCTGCCCAGAGGACACCAAAGTCCTCCAAGGGGGCCTTTCCTAAATAAATAGCTAGTGTCAAAATCATAGACAAAAATTAAATGCCAAGAAATATACAGCTATGTTGTTTGACAAACATAGGTTAGGGTTCTGGAAACCAATGTCGACAATGAACTGTCCTTTGATCACCACGTTTCTCCCTCCTAATCATCCTCCCTCACTTCCATTCAATAACCTACCGTAAATTCGCATAATTTCTCCTTCTTCCTCCACTACCTCTGACTATCGTTCCATCCCAGTCTTCTTCCATCACCATCCTAAGGTTTTGTTAGATCCAAGACTAAATCACTTCATTCATCTCACCACTCACCTTCTCTCAAACTAACTACTAACACATTTACCATAGTTTTGTCCTGCGATGTCTACAAAAATACAATCATTCATTACTAACTTCTAAAATAGCCAATACAATTCTTCCTCTTCTGTATTCAGTCTGTCATTGAAATGTACTTGAACGTTTGGACAATATTTCCAGTTTAATTACCCAAAATATCTTTCCATGGGACTGCACCAAAACAAAAACTATCATGTACAGTCATTTCAAATGATCATTATTTTGCATTGCATGTAATAATCTTTGTTTCTCTTGTAATTAGTACTATTCAGAATACAATAAATAATATCAGTGCTTAAAGTTATATTTATTCTAATGACAATGTTTCTTTGCATCACTATGGAACTTTCCTTCCTGGGCCTCTGCTGAAAATGTATTACTCACTCAGCTGGACTTTCCCAGTAAATAAAAGCAAATAAATAAATAAATAAATCTAGGTTTTAGTGGATTTGTTACAAGTGCAGCTGGTTGAACACAGGAAGTACTTGCATGACTAACTGAATGTGGATGTTGTCAAAAGAAATGCTAATATGTTTGCTTGAGTAAGGCAAGGGTAGGTTTTGGTTGTTAAGGTCAAAACTTTCAGATATATCAAAGTTTTGGCATTATGGGTAGGTGCATATGAGAGTTAGGGTTAGACTGAGGGCATTATGGGCGAGTGTATGTGAGTTAGGGTTAAACTGAGGGCTAGGTAAGGGTTTAGATTGTGTTGTACATGTACGTGTCCAAATGTCTTGTGTAGTAGCAGTGTTACACAAGGGATTTTTCCAAAGCAAGTTTAACTTGAGCACACATTAATAAGGTGGGGCAGGAAGGTAAATATGTCAGAATTTAGTTGTAGTTTTGTTTCCTTTATGATACATTAACAAAGAATTTCTGTTTGTGACCCCCGATGATGTAGATTTTTCAGTATGTTTATTTTCGAAATGCTGGCATCCTTCACCCATCTTCCAATGCTTGTACATTTCAATAAATCAACATATTGTCGTACATATGTACCCGTTTGTGCATTTTGGTATATATTTAAATAAATTATAAAGGCTTGCCTGTATCATAAATTTTAACCTATACTGTATAAAGATACATATAAAGTCAAAAGCACTAAATAAATCTAACAGTAACTGAAACATACCCGCCACTAACTCCAGACAAACTGTATGAACTGTGGCACTCTAACCCTAACCTGGAAACACACACACACTTTATAAGTATATAGTCCATGGTTGCTTCCTAGTTAATCTACACCTCACATCAGTACATGCCAGCATAGATTTGCAGCTAATCAAATGCCACAGTGCAGTTTTTACTTCCAGCTGTCCCATATTCTAATGGCTACTGGTACAATCTGGCATAATTGTGCATTTCAGGTAGCAGCTTGACAGTATGAAGATACCATGACCTTTTGTGCAAGTGCATTACGTATGTGAATGAGAAGTAGAGAAAATGTGTATGTGAGCCACATGCCGAGAGGAAATAGGAAAGTTCATTCAAAACCAGGTATGCCCAATTACTCCTTCCCCAGCCACATCCTCCTCAAATTAAGGGGGGAAAAAAGTACAGTTGTGTACACTTACCATAAATGTAGATGTTAGTGTATTCACTGTTCCAGCCATCACCTTTGGGTTATCTCTGCTGTGGTAGCTCTCGGCCAGCCCAAATACCAGAGTCAATGTTTTTCTGCGTCGGCTGCTGTCGCTTGTTGACTGCCGTCAGGTCGTCAGTGCTATAAAGCAAGGCAGCAGATGCCATTACATCAGTCTTTCTTGCCGTGGAGCCCGTAACAGAAGTAGTTTGCAAGTGTGCCAGTCGGCCGCTACCAAAGTTCGAATTACAGCTGAAAACATCTAAAGCCATGTACCCCATTGGGGATCCTTTTTTCTTGAACTAACCGATGTCCGAAAAAGTTAATAGTCTCACCTGTGGAAAGCAGATCGCACACAGAGACTTCCATTCACACTGAAACAAAGATGAAATGCATTACAAGGGCATAATTTTTTTTATCACAAATCAAACATATGAACTGTACACTGACATGGTTATAAACTGCTTGTGGAGGGCTGTCTGGATGAAAGTAATTAATACCCTCCACTTTTTTTTCAGTTTTGTCCAAGCATGGCATCAGAGAGCAAACATAAGGTGCTCTTTTGCAGGTATGGGTGAGGAGGTATGCTGTCTACACATGAGAGCAGTGACTTGAAATATGACTGTAGTCATTTGTCCCTTAATTTTCACTCCAATTTAATATCAGCTGGGAATACACAAAGTGACTATCTTTTTTAAGGTGACGTAGGGAGGCAGGTACTACTGGATATGATGTATTATCATACACACTTGTCTTCTGTATTTACTATGCACCATTAGGTTAACTTTTAGCATTAAGCCATGGCTACAACTCATTTCTCCACTGAGGATAAATTAAATTGTACTTTTTTCTTTCCTTATCCATGACTTTTGTTTAGGCCATCACTGAATCAAAAGGTTGGGAAAAGGCTCTAAAATGCACCTCAGAGAATCTGTAACCCCATGGCTTCTGCTGTCTAGGGTCCCTAGACTTCAAGCTTAATTTAGTTATTATAGCACAGTCTTAGTCATTTGGGGTGTGTTAAAATTATTCAGGGAAAAAACAAAGTTGAAAAGTCAAGAGTGAACAAATTCTACTAATCATGAGTTTTATACAGGCAGTCATTGGATGCAAAGCTTGAGTTAAAAAAACTGTACAATGCACCTCAGAAACCCATCTAGAAAACCCCATGGCTAATGAAGTTGTTTCTTAGATATGACAGCAGTCTTGCCCATTTAAAATTTGTTGAATGAATTAATAAATGCAGGAAAAAACTGAAGAACAAGACAAACTGCAAAAAGGGGGGGGGGGTTAATCTGGACAGTGTAGGTGATCCAGAATGGGGAGGCACAGGGCAGAGTGTGTGGCCGTGGATTTGTTTTGCCTAGTGTGCCAGGTGACCCAGGGCCAGCTCTGCCTGATGAAAGACCAAAACATTTATTTATTCATGCCAAATTATATAAGTGCATCAATATGGATAAAGAAACAGGAGACAAACTAAGCTACACTACCAAAGTGAAAAGGTGAGTAAATAATCTGTAGCAAGCAATACTACCAAAAAAATAAATAAATAAAAAGATAGAAAGGATACAACTGGATCAGAGAAATGGTAGATTGTAAAGTAAATATGAAAGAAAAATGAGCAGTGGGGTGAAAATATAAGATACGGGTGAGATAACGAGTTAGAAGACAGCACTACAAAATGTTGGTTTGTGTCTTTCGACTTTTCCCGGTTAGGGGTCGCCACAGCGGAACTCCAGTCCGCTAATGATTGGCAGTAGATTTTTAAGTACTGACTTGCCGGGCCGGGTAAAATAGAGTGTGATACTATAGCATAACACATTTTCTTCAAGATAAACTACTTTATGTTACAGACAATCAAGTGACAGAGATAAAAGGATAACCTGCACAATTAGTAGGGAGACTCAAAATAATTTCATTAAGATACAAAACTCTTAATTTTTCCAAACTGCTTTTGGACCACGCTTATAGAAGACAGGCACTAGATGGTGGCATATTGTTTAATTCAAAAAACAAATTGACAGCACTGTTATTTGCTCAGTTTCACTTTAGATTTGTGGCACCTCTAGCAAAAACGAAATATGTTTGCAGAGGTCTTAAACATGTGTGTCAGGGAGATGCTGTATGTGTAGAGGCATTAATCGTGAAACAAGACTGTGTATACTACAGTCTGAAATATTTGCTATAGTAGCAAGGTTAGCAGTATGCACGACCGTTTAATATCTCCGTGTTCTAAAATGTATGAAGCCTAGAATATGAGCAATCAACTAGTGACCCAGGCACTGGACATGCTAAGGAGAGGGATGTGGGAGTGAGTTGTTGACTCCTGCTTATCTATCTTGGGGGGAGTGTTGAGATTTGATCTGATGCTGCACTAGTTCCCTAAAAGATGCAAGAGAATGATGCAGCAGCAGAGAGTCATATTGCACAGGCATACTAAATAGTGCTCATCCACGGTAGCCACAAATCAGCAGAAGCACCCATGTTGCATGGGCCAGTACTGCATGACTTGCTTCAAAGGCATGCATACCAGATCTACAAGGAGTACGGTTTTAGGCTATATACATTGTCTCCAGTGGAACAAGGGCACTACATTGCAGAGCCCTGTATATAGAGCTCTAGTTTCAAGAACTGTAAAACGTGTGCCACAGGTATTAAATCCACCTTACACATACAAAATGAGGAGTTAGCAGCCCAGTAAAATTCTACCACATAATGCTCTGCTTCTTCCCACCACTCTACTTCCAAACCAAGCAATGAAGCACAACTTGAGAAAAATGATGGCACAATGTGCTTTAGCAGTAGGCTGTGAAGTCATGCCATATTTCCAATAACAAAGTTAAATGCAACTGGATAGCTTCTTAGAAAAGCATTCCCTGGCCCCTTATCTGTCTTTACACCCTTCAGTAAAGGGCAAAAATGTTTTCCTACAGGCCAAATCTGTCTATATATCTAAACGCCCATGTAGTGATGGAAATCCTCCTTGATTGTAATATTAAATTAAAAAAAAATTCCAAAGTGAATTGCCTAGCAGCCTTGGTTCAGAATAGTCTATGTGGCTACTCTGAGCATAAAAGAAAGACTGGTGCACAAAAAATTCCTCTTCCTAATCAAAAGACAAGATGAGGAGGACCAACAGAAACCTCCTGTAACCAACAGATTTTACTTTCATAAGTAACTTTTTCCAAGACAAAGATGTCCCTTCTACCAAGGAGGAAGAGTGATCACCTTCAGTATATCATAAGGTGATACTGGGGTCCTGTACATGAAAATTCGGAAGAAAAGCATCCCCAAAAAGGCTGTGTAGACCTTGAGGAAGACAAAGGACAGATTCATGACTAATGTGGAAACTGGAAATGGCTGCAGGATTGATTTTGACAGAAGAAAATCTTAAGGCCACAATGATTTCTAAAATGCAACCAAAACTATGTGAATTGACAATGAAACTGTATCTACACTGTGTGTGTCAGGCAAGATATAAAAATATTTTCCTACAAACCTTTTACACATATGGACACTGAAAAGAAGATAAAATGGAGACTGCTCCCTTCAGAAAACTCCAGCCTTGACAGTTAATGGAAGTGGAACAACCAAATTAAGGAATGTGAAGTGCTGTTCGTCCAGTCAGGATCAAATAGACGAGTCTTTGTGGGTTCTGTTCAAGCAGCTTTATTATGCACAAATACATCAGAATTGAGGCTTAATAACCTTAACTTAGATAAACTTCTAAACAAACTAGCTATTACACTCATACATGTGCACTATCCGGCTGCACTCTCAAAATGGCACTGAAGCTAGCACGTGCTTATTTATATGCACGTCGTCCTTGAAACGCTTCTTAAAGAAACAGCACACAAAACACACACACTTTTCTACATCCTCCTTTGAGAAATAAGTCATGCAATATTGACATCAGTTGACATGCAAACAATACAAATAATTCTTTGTCATGCAATTATACAGAACTAGCTACATACATACAATTATGTCCAGGTTGCTGTGTATTTCACACTAGGTCTGGAAATAAGACCAAACCGTGTGACATAGAAATTGGAATTAGATCTACCAACTGGGACCATCTCTGCTGAATGTTCAACCTTAGGGACATCAGCAACATCATCAGGAAGGAAGTAGAAGTCAAGACATGTTCTGCAACAGAACATTGTCTGGATTGCTCTGAGATCTAAAGTCTGTATCACAGGAACAATGCTGCAATATCGATTCTGGTACAGGAAGATTTCTCCGATTTCTCGTTTACTCCACACATTCAGATTCTACCTTTCGCTGTTTGTATCTTCACTGCCTCTCCTTTCAACGGATGAAGAAATCTGCTCAATTTACCATAGCTGGACTTCTGGAAAGAACGCTTTCTGAATAATTGGGCTCACATTGTTCTGTTGTTCTTAGCTTTAGGCCTTAACGGGAACTAATAGGCAATATTGGTCTGGTTTGCCTAGATAGAAGTCTCTGAGCAGGTGAGCCAAGTATATCGTCAAAGGGTATGTTTCTGAGATTGAGTAAATTCAAAAAGACAAAATCGGTATTATCATGCTTTGACCTCTCAAGTAATTGTTTTGCCCTCTGTACTGCACATTCAGCTAGTGCATTGACTGTGGATATTCTGGACTACTAGTAACATGTACTACTAGTAACATGTACAAAGTCCTATTCTCTTGCAAATTTCTGAAACAACTCACTAGCAAATTGAGTACCACTGTCAGAAATAACTTTGTGCGGACTACCATGGACTGAGAAATGACATTTCAACTTGGTGATAACTGTAGGGGACATTAGATTAGGTAGTAAACTAATCTCAAACCAGTTTGAATAAGAGTCTAACACTAAGTAATGCTGATTATTCTACTCAAATATGTCAATGGCTACTGTTGACAAAGGTAGTTCAGCAATTTGACTTTGCTGAAGTGGTTCTTTTGCAAATGTGGTTTAGTACTATTGCATACTGAACAAGAAGAAAGTACTTTATCAATGTCTTTTACTAGAGAAGGCCAAAATACTAGTTCTCGCCCTTCTTTTGGTACATTCAGAACCTGGGTGACCACAATGCAAAATCATGTTGTAAGAAAGCAGGAACAACAATTTTAGGACCTTTGAAAATAATACCATCTTCTATCAACATCTCATCTCTGTAAGGAAAATAAGTTGGCATTTCAGGTACACTAGATTGCTTTGACGGCCATCCAACATTAATGTAGTGGTTGAGCATTTGCAAGATTGGATCAGTCTCTGTATGATTTCTCAGCTCATCAAGTCTCGTGGTAGAAAACGCACTTCCAAGATGTCAAAGTCAAAATTCTCTGCATGAAGCTGTTACCTTATCCAGATCGCCCAGAATTACAAGGGATCAGCCAGATAAAGAAGTTTGCCTTTTGCATAGACCCATTTTGAAGTTGTACTTTTGCAATTTGAACATCATTTTTTGTAATCCCGCTGGAGCTGAATGTATAAGCTTCTTTAAAATAGTAACTAGTGGTTGGTGATCAGTTTCAATCTGAATAGCTCTACCATAGATACAAAAATCAAGAAACTTTGAACATGCAAATACTATTGCCAAAAGTTCTTTCTAATTTGAGCATACTGTATTTCAGTTTGGGTAAGGGTTCTAGATGCATAGGCTACGGGCTTGCACTCCTGAAGAATAAATGTACCAAGACCAAAGTTTGAAGCATTACAAGAAAAACAGTGACTGGTTTATTGACATCATAGTATCTTAATGTAGATAGGGTGGCAATTTCTGCTTAAGGTCTTTAATTGCTTTCTGGTGCTGTTCCAACCAAGACTACGTAACATGTTTGCATGTCAGCTCTCTCAAAGGTGCTGTCAACTCACTGAAGTCTAGTATAAACCTGCCTAAATAACTGACCATGCCAAGAAAACATTGTAGAGCTTGAACATTATCTGGTGCTGGCATCTCATGGCTACTTGCTTGGACAGGTCTGGTCTCAAGCCAGTGATGGAAAATAACCTACATCTGTAACTTCTGGTAGTCTCAATTTGCACTTTAGAGGATTAAGATTTAAGTTCAATTCACATGCCCTGTCTAGAATGTTAAGGTTTCTGTCATGCTCTGCTTCACCATTGCCTCCAATCAATAAATCATTATGGCACAAGGATAGCCGAAAAAAATTGCTCCATTGCACACTGACACATCTATATCTGCCAAATGAGGTACTGAATGTAGTCAGTAATGAGGATTTGCGATCAAGCATCACTTGCCAAAATGAACTTTTTGCATCCAAGATGGGAAAAAAACCAGTGCTATTTGGTATTAGGGCTGCGACGTCCTCAACTGTAAGCATTGGATGATGCAGTCTCTTTAATGCTTTGTTCAAATCTCTTGGGTCAATATATATTCTGACTTTGTCTGAGCCTTTCTTGTGGGCTGCTACAATAGGCGACACCCATTTAGTTGATTCTGTAACTGGACGAATTACACCTTGCTTCACCATTTTATCCAACTGAGGTTTGACTTTATCCTGCATAGCTATCAGAACTTTTCTTGCTGGTTTGACCACTGGACTGACCTCTGGGTCTAAACTTCATAGAATACACAACTGGAAGTTTGCCCAGCTTGTCACCGAAAACATCAGCATACTCTAGAGAAAATGGCTTTGTATAAATCGCATATCCTAGTTCCAATGTTTCTGATCAACCTCTTTAGTAAAAGAAAGCAGATTCATTCTCAAACTTCTCCGAGACCGAATAATGACTGCACAGGTCTTCGGACTACACAGAATAACAAGCTGCAACAGTTTCTAGCCACATAACATGAAAGCACTACTGAGTCTTCACTTCCATAAGCAACAAGCTTTGCACAACTAGCCACATTGAGTTGTTCACCAGCTCTCACCTTAGCAAATGCCTGCCGACATAACATTACACTTTGAACCCAGTGTCTACTTTGAGCACAGTAGATTTACCATTGATCTGAACAGTACAAACACTTCGTTCTTTGCCAACAAATTCACTGCATCAACCTTTTCACCAATTATTGATACACCCATCTACATAGATAGCAGAACTGCACTCTACATGATCAACTTTCTTTTCCGAGTGACCCTTTTTTATAACTGTGCGAGGTTTACTTGATTTGCAAAACTTTTGAAAATGGTTCCATTTTTTTACACTTATGGAATTGCTGACGAAATCCGAAGCATTTCCCTCTTTTAGACTCATGATTGGCACCACAACTGCGACAGTTAACAATAAAGCTGAATATGGGTTTTGCTGACTCACCCTTGTACTGCACTAAGCATGTTCTTTTCTTAGAACTTGCTAGAAAACTAAGTGGTTTCTCAGGAAAACCAGCAAGGGCTGTAGCTGCCATGTGCTCAGGCCTACCTCTGTTAGCCACATGTTGCATGCTGTCTACATTTCCTTGGGAGCCTGCCAAAACCATATTATCATCACTTGCAAGTATACTTGTGTCTTTCTATAAGCTCATGGACTTGACAGTGATTTAACGTCGAGTAAAGCTATTGAGATTTGTCACAAAGCAAAATCTTTCTCACAGCAGCACTATTAATACCACATGCAAGCCTGTCCTTTCTCACAGCAGCACTATTAATACCACACGCAAGCCTGTCCTTTATCAACACATCTTTTAAGTCACCAAACAGACACATTTTAGCTTTGTTTCTCAGGACAGTAACATAAGCTGCAAAAGTTGCCTCTGGTTTCTGATCTCTTGTTTAAAATAAATGCCTCTCTAATGTAATATTTGTCTGGAGGTTACACATTTCCCTGAATTTGCGCTTCAAACACTCAAGGTCTTCCCTCGATTCAGCTTGTACAACAATATGGTGATTTTCCCCCTTCTCCCTCATAAACTGCTGGTACATACACAAATGACCGCCCTCTTTCAATGGCCTCTGACCCAGCTAGGTTTAGCAAAACGAATGCCCTGGTGCGTGCATCTTTATCAGAATAAGCGGCCTGTATAAAAATATTGTATTCTTGCTCAAATATTTTTCAGTTCTCTGCAATATTCTGCTCAAATACAAGCGGTGAGGGCTTTCAAAATCTGCCATTATTAACACATACCAGTGAAGGGTTTTGCAAATATTCCTGAACACACACACACACACACACACACACACACACACACACACACACACACACACACACACATGCCAGAGAAAACATTTGATAAGGCCTTCTGTTCCTCCTTTTTCCCTTTTCAAAAAGTAAAACAAAACTTTTTTTTTCTTTTTCGCCTGAACCTTCTTGTGTTCTGACTGTCCTTCTCAAACATATTGGAAATATACAGTATATTTCAGAGCATTTGTTATAACTGTATTTGCTATTTTAAGTATTTTTTTCTGGCTTTTTGAATATTTACTGCTTAGCGACTGCATCTTAGCCTGTTTATACAGCTCTGCATTCTATTTAAACTGTTTTTGTGTTGATTAACTGTTTTGCACTCTTAAAAAGTTATTTGCTGCTTAATTTTACCTGTAGGCTAACACACTCAAGTGTGCTAGCCGCCTAAAAGCATTTACTGTCTGTTTTTTTCCTTGTCTCTGTAAAAAAAAAAAAAACACACAAAAAAAAAAAAAAAAAAATCTCTCGTTTTCCCACCTTACTGAACTAGAGTAGTCCAGTTTCAGAGTTGCTGATCCCTGGGCTTTGTTTTTAGTTCCTGTTACTGACCCATTGCCTTATTAGGAAGGGAGGAAGTTTCTTTGCTTACCAGTGGGAGTGGGAAGCACTGAGCAGCCTTTTTGTCCGAATTGGTGAAGTTTCAGCCAGAAACTAGTAGTCCATTGGTCGTTTTGGGCCAATTCCTAGCTCCTTTCAGCCCCCTGCTATAAAACACGCTAAACACGCGTTTTCCAGCTTGTACCAACTCAGCACAGATCCTCGTGGTGGCCTGCAGAGTGATCCAAGCAGCAGAGAGCTAAAAGAGTGACTTTCTACCAGATATAAGTATTTTTGTGGCTTTCCCACTGTTATTAAGCTAGCGACTGCATTTCGCCTGTTTTACTGCTACTTTAAGTGATTTCTGCATTTTACACTGTTTATTGCACTTTAAGTTACTAATTGTTGAAAATTGTTTCTGTAGGCTACACACTAAAGTGCTAGCCGATTTACAGCATTTATAGCATTTACGGTCTGTTTTTTCCTTATCTCTGTAATAAAACAAAAAATCTCTTGTTTTCCCGCCTTACTGAACTAGAGTAGTCCAGTTTCAGAGTTGCTGATCCCTGGGCTTTGTTTTTAGTTCCTGTTACTGATCCATTGCCTTATTAGGAAGGAGGGAAGTTTCTTTGCTTACCAGTGGGAGTGGGAAGCACTGAGCGGCCTTTTTGTCCGATTTGGTGAAGTTTCAGCCAGAAACTAGTAGTCCATTGGTCGTTTTGGGCCAATTCCTAGCTCCTTTCAGCCCCCTGCTATAAAACGCGATTTAGCGCGGAGTTGCCACTGTTGCACACAAGAGCAGCGGTGGTTAAACAAGGTTAAACTACTCGGGCCATCTAAATTCCACTCTTCAAATTTTCCCTTAGAACTACCTTCCTCGAGCTGTACTGCTGATCTAACCAGCATATCCTATAACTGAAAAGTTCATCTCTACTTGATTCCCAAGTAGACTATTCTCTATCTGTAAAGCCTAGCACTTACTCCTACAGTACTTGCACCTTGATAAACCACTCTTATTATAGATAGTACCCCACCAGCCTAAAACCCACTTCCCCCTGAGTCCTTTGAAAGTCTCTTTATCTACTACTTCTAGTATGTCGAGGGATCAGTTGCTAGTGGCCTCTCCAGCTCAACTGGTGAACCTGGGAATATTGAGGCAATGTTACAATTGCCTCATGTACACAGACAATCCTCTCCTTCTCCCAGAAAACACAAATACATGCGAGAGATGCAACTATACGGCCAAACTGGAGGCTGAGCTCTCTCAACATAGGACTGGCAAGACCAGACAGGAGGAGAAGGTAACCACACACAATACATACCCAGTCACACATGGTACCATCACAACTTCAAATCATACACATACTCACACAAAGACATACTCGGAGGCTCTGATCAAAAATTTACCAAAACAGCAGAGGCCACCAAAGCAGACACCCAAACAACTACCACCTCACGACTCAACACATGCAACACATAGACCACACAGTCAGAGTGTCAAACAGTCACAGCCCTTAAGGCCAAACAAAATGCCAGACACACTTGTCATTGGTGATTCCATAGTCAGACACACTGACGTCCCGCTCACCAGACTGAGTAAGGAGAAGGTCACAGTAAGCTGCCTGTCGGGCGCTAGAATCCGCCACATAACGCAAGCACTCAGGACTCTCAACAGCAGGTACAAGTACAACTCAGTCATTGTCCACGCTGGTGTCAACGACCTGAGACGTACCTCCTTGGACTACATGAAAAGGGACATCGAGGAGCTCTCTGATTATGTAGCCCAGGCAGGTATGACCCTGACCTTGAGCAGTATCCTACCTTCACCTAGAATGATGCCACAATACAGTGATAAGATGATCAGCTTTAATAATTGGCTTAAATTCTGGTGTCATTCAAAGGGGATCCAATGTCTGTCTGCCTGGGATGACATGCTGGACAAGCCACGCTGCTTCGCAAGGGACGGCTTGCACCTGTCACCCTGGGCTTCCGGATATTGGCAAAGGCTCTTGCCACCCCATAGTGCCTTTTTAGGCAAGGCTCAAATTCTAAACCTACCACCCTAGAACACCAAAAGGAAAAAAACTAAGGGTAATGCTGCTCAATGCCAGAAGTCTCAATCTCAAGATGCACGCACTCGAGGCCCTTCTCAATATGGAGAACATCGATGTCTGTGCTGTGACAGAAACCTGGTTCAAGGCTCCTGAGAGCACCCCAGCACTAACAGGTTTCACCTCATATCATGCGTTCCGGCCCCAAAATCCGGACAACACCAATAAAGGAGGGGGGTGTCCATATTCATAAAGGACACCCACACCTCAAGGTTGGTGGCAACACACGATGCCACCAACCTTGAGGTGGCATCGTGCGTTGCCACCAACCTTGAGGTGGGTGGCAACGCACGATGCATCGGAGACCATCCAGGTGCAATTAACCATAGGCAAGACTGCTCTGCAATTTGTAGCATGTTACAGGCCACCCTCTCAAACTCAGGAACCTCGCATGGCCTTCCTGAAAACATTGGAGGGGATAAATGTATCTCCAAACACCATCATACTAGGTGACTTCAACTACCCTAATATAGACTGGGAACACTACTCAAGCCCGAACACTCTAACCCAAAGATTCCTGGAGTTCATAAACTCAAATGCCATGGAACAACTAGTCACCATCCCCACAAGAGGAGAAAACATACTTGATCTCATCATCACGAACATGGGATCAAAATGTTCAACACCGAAGTATACCCCTCACTGGTGAGATCAGATCATAAACTAATCTCGCTGGAGGTCCTCATCCCACCCCACCTGAAACAAAAAGACCACAGTGAAAAACTTCTCAAAAGCCAATTTCACACTTCTAAAAACTAGTGTGGTCTCCTTTAAGGCCCCTGAGCCAGTGGTAAACATTACTCAAACCGCGAATCACTTACAAATGCCTTCTACCAGCACCTACAGGACTGCATGGATCAGGCAATCCCAAACAAAACTAAGACTCTCTGTACCAAAGGCAAGCGTCCAGTCTGGTGGACCCCAGCCATAAACAAGCTCTACAACAAAAGGAGGAAGCTACTACAAGATAGAGCAAAATCCTTGAAAGGTAAGACACCTTTGATCATTATAAGTAAAAACTAAGAGCTCTCATAAAATCATCCAAGGCAAATTTTGAGAGAAAAATCGCCAAGGACTCTAAAGAGAATCATAAGGCCTTCTTTAGCTATGTTAGAAACCTAGGAGGAAACTCCCAGATATGCTCAGAATTAGTTCAAAATGATGTGAAAATTACTGAACCTACACACATTGCTAACATACTGGCTGACAGGTTCAGTGCAAACTTCTCCACCCCCCCCAAAAGGAGAGATATCTATTCCAGAGGATTGTAGCCCCCCCAAACATCTCCAACGCCCAGGTGAGAACTGCCCTCACTAAGGCAAAAGACACATCATCCATGGGACGGATGGTGTCCCCGGTTGTGTGCTTCATGAACTCAACGAGGAATTAAACCCACAGTTAGGACAGCTGTTTAATCTTAGCCTCACCTCAGGATACGTACCCAAGGAGTGGCGCACGGCGACTGTGGTCCCACTTCATAAGGGCGGTGCCTCCACAGACCCTGGAAATTACCACCCCATTAGCTTGACAAGCCTTATCTGCAAAGCCATGGAGAGGATCATAATGGAACTCATAAATAAAGACATAGGGAACTTGCAGACTTTGGATCCAACCCAGTTTGGCTTTGTCAAAGGCAGATCCTGCCTCTTAAACTTGGTTGACTTTTTCGAGACAGTTCGAGACAGTCACCAAGGCCATTGATGAGGGAAAGGCAGTCCATACAGCCTACCTCGACCTGGCAAAGGCCTTCGACACAATACCCCACTCAGGTATCATCGAAAAACTCATCAGCTTGAATGTAAACCCATACATCACAAGATGGGTTGCAAACTGGCTAAGTGACAGAACCCACAGGGTCAGAGTTGCTGGAGCCATGTCAGACTCAAAGCCTGTCACAAGTGGTGTCCCACAGGGCTCAGTCCTGGGTCCACTCTTGTTCGGCATCTACTTTTCTGAAGTACAAACAAACACAGGAGGGTTATGGCTGACAAAGTTTGCAGATGACTGCAAACTGAGCGCCATAGTCGAAAACACATCTGACACAGATATCCTCCAGAAGGGCCTCACAGAAGCGGATAACTGGTGCCAGAGCCATGGCCTGAAGTTAAACGCCAAAAAATGCATAGTCATACCCTTCGGGAAAAACAAGGTTACCCCTAGCTACCATATAGGTGGCAATCCACTGAGCACAGAAAAAGTCATCAGGGATCTGGGGACCCAAGTTGACAGTAGCCTTTCGTTTGACACTCATGTTGCTAAAGTAGTTAGGAAAACCTTCTATATCGCCCACCTGATCATGAAGGGATTCACATCTAGATCAAGGGAGGTCATCGTCCCCCTGTACTCATCACTCATTAGACCTATGATTGAGTACAATGCCCGTTCGGAATGTATCTGACCAGACACCTGCTGCAGCTTGAAAGGCCCCAAAAGTTCCTCACCATAAGGATAAAGGGTCTCAAAAATATGTCTTATGCTGCCCGACTGAAAGAACTCCAGCTCTATTCAGTCTCATACCGCTTGCTCAGAGGTGACCTGTGCCTGACATATAAGGCCATGTCAAACCCAGATTTGATGAATATGCTTCACCTCAAAAATCTAGATCCCTCAGAACCACAAGGGCGGAGACTTAAACCTTGACACGGTTATAAATAGAACGTGCTGGAGGGACAGATTCATCACCCAGAGACTCCCTATGCTGTGGAACAAAATCCCGGTACATGTGAGGCAGAGCACCTCGCTGGCCTTGTTCAAGAGGAATCTTGACCAATGGATGGGAGATCGCAGATATACCCCAGGGATTACTTCAGTGTCACTGCTTGACAGAGGCACAGAAAAATGACAGGCATAGTTTTTATTCAAACTAAAGGGGTGGCGAAAGCCACATAACTATGGGCTAGGCTTATAAATGCCCTTGGGCAGATAGCCTAGTATGAACCTATGAACCTATGAAATTTATGCCAGTACTCGTAACTTTGCCCAATAGCACAACAAGCCTCTGAACAACTGAACCTTGTGAAACAAGTCTCTTGGGCACTGTAATACTCTTGAAATCACTGTACTGCAAGAAATCACCCCTCATCAGTGTAAGAAACATTTCAAAATAACTGCACTGTACGAATGAACTGGGCAGAAGAAGCTCAGAGTAAGAAACATTTCGAAGTAACTGCATCTTTGCGAATAAAAACAGTACATGGCACACAAACTTCCCCAAAATGGTGGTACTTTGCTAGACAATTCTTTCCACTGCAAGAAACACTTTGCAATGGCGGCATTTTGCGAAAAGACACACCCAGCACAGGAAACTTTTTGAAATGGCTGTACTGTGACTGTACTTCACAAAATAGTTTCACTTTGCACACAAATAAACTCTTCAGAATACATGCACAGTAATAAGCACACACTGTAAGCACTTTACACACACAGAGATACTTCGAATAACTCTAGTTATGCCCTGAATACAATGCAAAATAGTAGTTATGCCAAAACACAGTACTTGAGAAAAAACATGCAATTGCCTTGCTTTATTTATGCTTAATGTCCCCCTTTTTGCCCTTATTATATTTGTTTTGCTCGTTTAATCTTTTTTCATGCTCATTGTACTTTTCTTGTGCTCATTTTACTCTAAACATGCCCGCTTTGCATTTTAGAGGTAATTCCAAACCCATTGTGTGCTTTTTCTGATTATTATTTTATCAAATATCTTAATTTTAAACATTTCATTTAATTAATAAACCATCTGATGTTGTTAATCTTCTTTACCAATGGGTTATTGGTTCAGTCCTCGGAACAGAGCCGGCCTTATACCAAGCTCGCGTCAGCCAAAAACTCTCAAGCCAAGATCCTACCCACAATGCTCTTCTCTGTTACCTCAGATCTTGTTTGCCTCGTTGCTGTACAGCCAAGTCAAGCCATTCTCTCTTAGCTAAGTGAACAAATTTTGAAGTTTTTCTATCGTTAGCGTTTAGAAGGTTTTCTATTAGTTACCATCTCTATCCTCCTACCCTATCGTACCTTTGAGACTCTCTTCCTATAGCAATTTTCCTTTTCTTACCTTTGAGGTAATTCTCCATTACCATCGTTAGTAATCCTTCTCTCCCTTTCTTACCCTTCACGGTAGTTTTTCCTTAACCTCTTGGTATCGTCGTACTTCTCCATTCATATAATTATGTAGGATAAGAAAAGTAGTGTTGGTTTCAAACAATGTACGGAATGCAGCCGTACGTTACCACTTTCTGATGGCCATGATTTATGTGTCTATTGCTTGAATGTTTCCCACCTTTCAGTGGACCCTCCATGTGGGATTTGTAGAAAAGTTTCTACTAGGACTCTCAATGAAAGGAAGAACAAATTAATTCTAAAAGGCCTCCTTAAAACTCCTTTCTGCAAGGCTATCTCTGGGTCGGAGGGCTCACCTTCTCCTGCTAAACCTCGTAAGAGACCTTCTTCTTCCTCCTCCTCGAGGTCGCTCATTTCATCAAATTGTAAGCAGTTGACTCACAAAAAGGTAAAAATTTCGAGCCAGGAGCTGCCATCTGTGGTCCTTTCGGCCCCAGCCTTGGCACTGCCCCTGTTGATTCTTACTTTAGCTATGTCCTCTTTATCGTCACTGGCACCGGAAAGCAGACACTTACGGCTCCAACAAGTTTCGTTGTAGCCTTTATTGGCACCATCTCTACAGGTACGGTCTCCTTCGGCACCGTTGGTGCAGACTCCTTTGGCTCCATCCTTGCTGATAGCCCCCAGGATACTGCCCTCTACGGTGCAGACACCTTCAGCACTGACATGCTCTTCGGTGCAGTCCTTTTCGGCAGATCGTTCCCGGTGCAGACACCTTTCTCAATGTCACTGTATTCATCTGTGCAGACATTTGCCACACCACCCTTTATGGTGAAGACACCCTTGACTCTATGCGCCTTGCTTCCTTTACTGGCGCAGATAACCTCGACACCATTCTCCTCGGTGCAGACACCCTCAGTTCAGGGCTCTGAACCACACGAACTAGCAAGGACCAAGTACTCTCCTTCCCTGGATCAGTTTGTAGGAAGCCAGTACAGCCCCATTTTAGACAGGCCAGAATCTCCATCAGGTCTCTCTACGAGGTCGACCAGGAGCCTCTCAAAACAGGATGTGTTGTGGCTTGTTGATCAGTTGCTTGTGGCCAGGGAACTCTCTCACTCATCAAAAGCGGAGTTCTCTCTCTTGCAGGCGACCGTATTTCTCCACAGACTCTAACTTACACTACTCCTTCGACTTCCAGGGAAGCATCAAAGCCCCTTTCTCCGACAGCAGCTTCTATTCCTTTGACACCAGTGGACCTCACTTTGGAGCCGGAGTCGTCCTTGTGGCCCAAGGTGCACTGGGCACCGGGCCCTTCTCAGGCTAATGGCTGTGGCGTGAGGGTAGGCATTCTTGGTTCCACGCCAACTGTTTACATGGCACCCTCCAGGAATCCACCTCCCTTCATGCTCCACAGTCCTCTTGAGACTCCTGGTCTGAGGGTCGGCTTGGAGCGGGGTGTGACCTCGGTTCCGAGGTTGTTGCGCTCAGTTCCAGGCTCCCATCCCTCTTCACGCAGTCTGACCTTCCAGGCCATGGAGAGGGCACTTGCCTCTGCTGGCAAAACCTCCCTGTCGGAGTCCTTGCCCCCCTCTGTGCCGCAACTGCTGCAGGCCACAGCTATCAGACCCCGGGCACAAGGGCCTCAGGTTTCTCCCCCTCAGGAGATCCCTTCTTTGCAATCTTCCCCAGAGTTCCCCCATTGAGGAAGCCCCTTGCAAGGCTCCGTGCAAGAGAAAGCACATGGACTCCACTGACGAGTCTTTGACCGAAGATACAGACTTTGATGATGGGGAAGGGTCCCCACGGTCAGCCTCCGATGAGGTGTCCTTTGGTGACATGCTCGAGATCCTAAGACAGAGGGGCGACTAGAAGTCCTCCAACCCTTCCTCAGAGGAATCCGTATTCCTGCAATCCTTTCGTGCCCGGCCCCCTACCTCCTGGGTTACCCCACCAGCCGATGAGCTTGTCCAGCTCATCATCCAGCATGCATGGAAGGCTCCTGACACCTTGGAAGCTATACCTCGGAGGCCTGACAAGATTTTATCTCCCCCAGCTGAGCAACCCCATTGGTCTAAAGCTCTTCCAATAGATGCCATGGTGGTGGTGGCTGCAACCAAAAAAGCCTTGGCAGAAGTGAGCCAGACTCTCCATCCACCCAAAAGGGAGTCCCGGGCAATAGACAGACTCTGGAAGCATGTGTTTGCTTCATCGACCTTCACTGTAAGGTCCTTGAACTACTTGGCACACTTTACGAGGCTCCAGAGCGACCTTATTAACCAACTGAGGGACTTTATCAACCAACTCTCTGAAACCTTGACAGGAGCTGCTTCTGATGAGGTGTGAGACAATGTAGCTTCTAGCTTCTTAGATACCCACCCTAGAATCGATAACCAATTCTTCCATGTGCCTCTTTTCACATGCAACAGAAGGAGCGGCAGGCACAGGCATAGTCACGAGACGTCATGTCTGGATGCGCCTTTGCAGACTCCTTTACGGCTTCCTTCATGACCGCCCCTATCAAGGCCACTTCATTGTTTGGCCCCAAGGTTAAAGACACGCTGGCAAGGTATCAAACAAGATGGTAAGGCCCTGTCTGCCGTTGGTGCCCAATACTCCACCCCTCATCGATTCTACTCCAGAAATCAGAGAGCAGGAAGATTTGGCACAGAAAATCACACGGCTCTTTCCTTGATACATGTGCCAAGTTCTCCCCTAGGGGCAGAGGGGGAAACTCTAATGGAAGATGCCCCTTTCTGGGCAGGGGAGGTCCGCGAAACCGAGGCTCCAGAGATTCTTTCTCTGGCCAACCCTACCAGTGCTCCTGATGCATTTCCTGACTGCTCACCTCTGGAAGTGGTCGGGGGTCGTTTTTCTTTGTACTCCACTGCCTGACGAACCATAACTACAGATTCTTTGGTACAACGAATAATATCCAGAGGCTACTGCATCCCCTTCCAGTTCTGTCCCACTTCACCCAGAGTCTTACCCGATGTCCCACCCAGTCAAAGGGAAGCAGAAGCACAGAAAATTCGAAAGCTGCTACAAAAAAAAAAAAAAAAAAAAAAAAAGGAGGGGTCATTTAGTCCCCCCAGACCAAATAAGATCCAGTTTTTACTCAAGGTTCTTTTTAGTGCCAAAAAAGACAGGGGACTGGAGACAGATTCTGGATCTCAGCTCACTAAACAAATTTGTACAAACAAATTTGTACAAACAGAGAAATTCCGGATGGTCACGGTTCAGTCTATCCTTCCTCTTCTGGAAGAAGACGATTGGATGTGCTCTGTAGATCTTCAAGATCCATATTACCATATAAAAGTGGACAAGCACTCAAGAAGATACCTCCGCTTCAGCATAGGAGCCAGTCACTACCGATTTAGAGCACTGCCCTTCGGTCTCTCTACAGCCCTCAGAGTGTTCACCAAATGCATGGCAGTGGTTATCGCTCACCTACGACTTCAAGGATTCCAGGCATTTCCATACCTAGACGACTGGCTCCTTACCGTCCCCACCAAGCATCTACTAGAAGAAGCCCTAGACTACATTCTTCTCACAGCTCAATGCCTGAGAATCACTATAAACTGGGAGAAGTCCAACACGACCCCAGCACAATCCTTAAAATTCATCGTTGAAGAGCAGATGCCCTATGCTGACTGCCTTAAAAAACTCCAGCTACACTCTGTCACATATCGTCTACTCTGAGGCGATCTCTGCTTAACGTACAAGGCCATGTCAAACCCAGAGCTGTTGGACATGCTACACTTAAAGAAATCCCAATCCCTCAGAGCCACAAGCTCCAGGGATCTACATCTTATCATCACAATAAACAAAACATGCTGAAGGGATAGGTTCCTGACCCAGAGACTCCCCAGCCTCTGGAATAGACTGCCCATACATGTCAAGCAGAGTGCCTCTTTGGCCCTCTTCAAAAGGAACCTTGATGATTGGATGGGAGAAAGGAAATTCACCCCGGGGATCACGTCAGTCGCCCTACTAGACAGGGGTCCAGGGAAGTAAATATAGTGTGGGAAGAAATAGCCACGGAATTGTTATAGCTTGGCTTGTATAGGCCCTAGGGCTGATAGCCTAGTAACAACCTATGAATGAGGAATTGCACAGCATATCTTCCAGATCACAGACTTCAAAGAACAAGACAACAGATTCAGCCACTAATCTGTCACCACAAATCCTCTGCTCAGTCCATACTTCAACTCTTGGGGTCAATGGCAGCCTCGATCACCACTGTTCCTCTGGCCAGGTTCCACATGAGACTTCTTCAGTGGCTACTTCTCACTCAAGTGGTACCCTCTGCAACATCCTTTGACTTCTCACTCAAGTGGTACCCTCTACAACATCCTTTGACTTTTCAGATAAGTGCAACTCAGAGATAACAAGCAAGATTTGCTCTGGTGGACGTCTCAAAATTCCCAACAATGGTCTCGGCCCTTCAGCCCCCATCAACCAAAAGCCACTGTGACCACGGATGCCTCCCTGATGGGGTGGGTGGTTATGTCAAGGAAACTCAGTCCAAGGCACCTGGTCAGAGACAGAGGCCCATTTGCATATCAATGTCCTGGAAAAAGAGGGCAGTGCTATTAGTGCTGCAAGCATTCCACTTGATCCTTCTGTCAGGGACTATTGCAATCCAATCAGACAACATGCCAGTAGTCTGGTACATCAACCAGCAAGGGAACACCAGACCTCATACATTACGCCAAGAGGCCTTGAGAATATGGCAATGGGTGAAAGCTTCCAACCGCTTTCTAATTGCAATGCACATTCCTGGGAGCTCCAACGTGATAGCGGACAAATTGAGCAGGTGCATTCTACAACCTCATGAGTGGTCCCTCAATCCTGTGATAGGGCCAAAAATTCAACCACTGGGGCCAGCCTTGCTGCGATCTGTTTGCCACCCCAATCAACTACAAGTGCAGCAACTACTTTGCCCTGATCCCCCCCTTGGGGGCAGTCACTGAGAGACGCTCTAGTCCACGCTTGACCCTCTGGTGTGCTTTATGCTTATCCTCCTCTACCCCTCATCTCCCAATTTCTGAAGAAAGCACAGCAGTTGAAGAGCAAAGTGATCCTCATTGCTCCATATTGGCCTCAACAAGTTTAGTTCCCCTTCCTCTGGCCTTACCTGCTAGATCGAACATGGATTCTCAATCCAACCCAGACGGTGATCTCCCATCCACAGGGCCTGACTCACCCCAATCTAACAAACCTGAAATTGACAGCTTGGTTTCTCCACTAACAGTGATTGCCAGGCAGGATAACCTCTCCTCCCTGGTGCTCAATATTCTTACTGCATCTTATAAATCATCCATCAGGCTAATCTATCTCAGCAAATGGAAAAGGTTTACATTATGGGCAGCGAACAAACAACTGGACCCCTTGTCAGCCCCAGTTTCGGTGGTATTAGATTACTTATCAGATCTTTTTCAATCTGGGGTATCAGCCTCTACTATTCGTGTTCATTTCGCTGCCATTTCTAATTTCCACATTGGCTTTCAGGATTCTTCACTAAGACTTTCTTGAAGGGCGTTTTTCACCTAAAGCCTCCCTTTAGAGAACCAATACAACCTTGGGATTTGGCCTTGGTTCTGCAAGCCCTAACAGCTCCCCCCTTTGAACCTGCATCTTCATGTGATCTAAAGTATTGGAAAACTTTGTTTCTGGTTGCAATCACATCGGCCAGATGTATGTCAGAACTTCAAGCTTTATGCATCAAACGTTCCTACCTTATTTTCCATAAGGAGAGAGTCTCACTGAGAACGAATTCTTCCTTTTTACCGAAAGTGGTGTCAGAGCGGTATATCAACCAGTCTATTGACCTCCCAGTATTTTTTCCTAATCATTCTAGCAAGGGAGAGTATTACCTGCATTTCCTAGGTGTTCATAGGCAAATACGTTTTTATTTGGACAGAACAAAATCTACTCGTAATTCAGACCAACTATTTCTGGCCTTTTCTGGACCAAGGCTAGGTCATCCTGTCTCTAAAGTTACATTGGCATCATGGTTCAGAAATTAACAAGAACATCACCATGCCTCACAAAGTAAAAGCCCATTCTACAAGATCTATGGCAACTTCAGCAGCTTTCCATGCTAGGGCTTCCCTCAATGACATTTGCTCAGTTGTGACTTGGGCCAAACCCCATACTTTTATCCTTCATTACAAATTGGATTTGGCCTCCAGAGGAAGAGCTTCTTTTGGTTCCATAGTGCTCAGGAATGTCCTTCCATGAGGGCCACCCAGGAATACAGGTAACTGGGGACTGTTGCATCAGTAAGGAATGAACAAGATTAACATCAGATAAAGAAGTTATATGTCTTACCATAACGTTCCATCTGTGTTGTTGATCTTCGTTCATTCATTACTCCCCACCCTCTGTCCCCCTCCAGAGGTTCCTGGTGGATCTCATATGCTCCTTTTTTCCATTACTGTAGGTCTGTTATGACCAGACGTAGCCTTTACTTTTGTCTATCAACTTGCAAGCTCGATCTGAGGTAACAGGGAGCAGAGCGTTGTGGGTAGGATCTTGGCTCAAGAGTTTTTGGCTGACGCAAGCTTGGTATGAGGCCGGCTAAGTTCCGAGGACAGAACAGATAACCCATCAGTAATGAATGAATGAAGATCAGCAACACAGATGGAACATTATGGTAAGACATAACTTATTTTTTGTGCCTCTCGCTTGTTTAATAATACAGTTTGTGCCCTTGTAATGCTCCATGTTTTTTATAAAATAAACTGTTCATGCAAGCTTTCATTACCTTTGTTTCATTTCTGGCCTTTTTTTGTGCTCGTTTCTCTTAGTTTACCTTCACTGTCAACTCGTAGCTTTGAGCAGCAGTCTCTGGAATCCCAGTTCTGACACTATGTCGCTTCATCCACTCAGGATCAAATAGAGGAGTCTTTGTGGGTTCTGTTCAAGCAGCTTTATTATGTACAAACGCATTAGGATTGAAGCTTAATAACTAACTTAGATAAACTTATAAACAAACTAGCTATTACACTCCTACATGCTCACTCTCTGTCTGCACTCTCAAACTGGCACAGAAGCTAGTACGTGCTTGCTATTTATACGCATGTGCCGTCCTTGAAATGCTTCTTAAAAATACAGCACACACACACTATTCTACATGAAGCAACCATGTAATTAGCAAATCTGGATGCACTTTCCTGGAGAGTAAGTCAGAATGGACTTAGAAAGTGCTGTGACGTGGAAAACTAAATCCATCATAGACTAAAGAGATGCAACAACAGCCTTCACCTTAGATAGTTTTGTCTTGAGAAGTAAAATGCTGTAATGAGGGAGAGCATAAAGGAGTCCCCTTTCTGGCATTGAAGACAAAAAGAATGAATACTGGTCTATTGAAAATTTTGCCTTGTTTTGAAGGGACTTAAACTCAAGGACCACTTTCTAGGCATTAAGTGTTTCTGGTAGAGACAATCTACTATGTAGATTGCAGCCCCAGGATATGTTGGAAAGCAATATGTAAAGATGTTCTAATGTGCTTCTGTTCATGCTGGAAAATAGCATACATATTGTAGGAGTCACAACTTCTAAGACACGGAGGAAATTTCTCTTATTGTAATGTACAGCTTGATACCATTTGGTGGCCAAATGTCACTATAACAAGCAGATGGATTTCAGGAGAGACATAAAAAAAGAGAGAGAGATGCATCACCCTTAGGATATTGCAATGCAAAAAAAGTAAAAAAAAAATGAAGTCCAAAATATACTATTATGAGGAGTGTGTTTTGAATACCTTACATACCTGCAATTTAATATTCTATTCACTTTAACTATTGAGGTTAGCCCTTGCATTGTCCAGGCAGTACATGTTGGGTTCTCTCTTCTTTACTGTGAAACAGTCCTGTGTAATCAATGCATTTTATGTGGGTTAGTAAAGTCCTTCGATTTTAAGCGCTCTGTATACAGGACTGCTCCTTCAAACGGTTTTCAAATGCAGATAGACAACATTCTAAGTAATAATTTGCTAAAATTTGCCATTATGGCACTTTGACTTTGTGTTATATTTTATTCTGCTGTAGTTAACTTCTCTGTTAAATAATTTCTTAAAATTACTATTCATACAGCTAACTTTTACAGCTTCTGGCTATATCAAAGCTAGAAAGGGATTATCATAAGAGCCAGTCTGCTAGCTTACTAAATTAATCCCTTCATAAATAATGTTTGAGTTACAAGGCTCACTGATGTCAGACTTCTTTTGAATCCTGTAATGAAACCTTACTACTGCAACAGTGATAAAGAAGGACATCCACTATATGTCAAGGTTTTTAAGATTCCTTAATTTTTAACTTTAAATTTTACTTTAGGATTTCCTGTATATACATGGCATTCAGACAGGCAGGTTTACATTTACATTAGTTGTTTTTAATTCATTAGTTAAATTTATTTATTTCAATTTGCTACCTGAGGTAAAGCAATAATTTTATGGACCATATTCAAACTCAGCCTAGGTGTGACAAAGAAATGCATACAAAAACAAGAGCATAACGGTCACTGGAAGGATTTAAGTACAACAGTCGTTGCGACCAATGTGAAGAAGCAGGACAACCGAGGTTTCTAGCAGCTTCTACAGTCATAAAGAAACTGCACTAAGTATAATTTTCCAAGGTCATATCTAGGGTTCATCCATTGGTTTGGGTAACTTTGTCCAATGTCTAGGAAATACTTTAAGTCAGTTCAATTTCTCCCAATATTTATTTATTATTTATTTATTTTAACATTATTTTACCAGGATAAATCCAACTGGACACAAAGTGTCAGCTTTCAGTGGAGTCCTGGGGAGAAAAGCTGCAAGGAAGTTAAGAGTACATACGTGGTTTAGATAACAATAAAAAAACTGGTATACAAGGTAAGAGAAACAAAGAAGTACAAGAACAATTTTGTAAAACAATAAGATACTCAGGAGTAGAACCCTTATTTGCAATATTTACAAAAAAGAAGTACATATCAGGTGAGAATATATATATATATATATATATATATATATATATATATATATATAGTGTATGCAATGGGTCACTTATATGGAGTAATGGGTCTTCAAGAGGGGTCTTTGCAGTTGCAGAGAGGGTTAGCATTGAGGTGTGAATTAAGAAGGCCCTTGAAGGTGCTTGTGTGACTTTGTAGCCTAAGTTCAGGTGGGAGGGTGTTCCATACTTTAGCAACATCATAAGAGAATAGGGCTCCCCAGCGCTGTTATTGCATGGGTTGACTTCAATCAGGTTTTTTGTTACATGAACGTAGTTCCCTTTTGGGGTTGTGAAAGTTTAGTATGTCAGCTAGGGCAGGGCTCTTCCCCGGATGAAAAAGAATTTGATGGGCTATGATCAGCTGGTGGTAGCATAGGAGGTTTGGAAATTCTAACCAGTGCAGTTTAATTAGGGATTGGCAGTGGTGGGAATGTGATCTATTACTGGCAGCGAACCTAGCTATTTTATTGTAGCATGTGGAGAATTTGTTCAGGTTAGTTTGGTTAATGTTGGTGAGGACTGGAATGGCGTATAGTAGTGCTGATAAGAGACGTGTTCGGGTTAGGAATAGTATGCAATGATATAGGCAACCAAGTATTTTTATGGACTAACAAAAATTTATTACTGAGCTTGATGTACTGGCAGTTTAACACATGATGTGAAGATGTTCCATCTCGCCGCTCACTCCTTTACTGATGGGTTCAGAGCCGATCCCTCGGCTCCGAGTTGGCACCTACTGCAAAGCTCGAGGATTTCAAGTAGCTCGAGGCCAAGTCCCTAACCCATGATGCACCCTGAGTTACCTTGGATCTAGTTTGCCGCTGCAACTGATCGGAGGCTCTACTAGCTTGGGCCAGTAAAAGCCTTATTTTTATTATATTACAAAATATTTTTCATATTTCTAGAATATTATAGTTAGTAGTAAAGCTCTTACAGCTTCATATTGTAGTTTCCCTTTCCCTTGTATGCCTTTTATTACTTAGTTATTTGGCCTCATTGTTTTATTAGGCCTATTTAGATTTCTGACTGTATAGTAGTTTAATAAAGGACTTTCTGTCTCTCTTTGCTTGTTAATAATACTGTGTGCTTACTTAGTGACTGTTGTCACAGCTTTAGATTAAAAATTTTGTAGTTGTTCTTTTGATATATATAATAGAAAAGAAGTGTGTGTGTGTATAAATTTCTAGGCTTCTTAAAGGCTTGTGTGACTGTATTTAGCCTGTTTTATTAGAAGGCTTATTTACATTTCTGTTTGTTAGCCTTAGTTTAAGGGCTTGTGTGAGTGTATATTTAGCCTGCGCTTTATTAGAGGGCTAATCCACATTGTTGTTGTTGGGTGTGTCCAATATTCTGTCATGGCTGATGACAAGGACAAACACCCTAAGTCAGGGTTTAAAAAATGCCCTAAATGTGGGCAGAAGATGTTGGTTACAGACTGCCATGTGAATTGTGTATACTGCTTGGATGCCTTGCACTTACAAGAGACATGTGCTATATGTCATTCCTTTTCCTCTAGAGTCCTCCAAGAGAGAGAAAAAGGAAGCTTATTGATAGGGGGTTGTTAAAACCTTCCTTCCAGGAGGCTTTGAGTGATCAGGATGGATCTAGCAAGTCCTCAAAGTCCTCCAAGACTTCTGGAGATTCAAAAAAATCTAGAGAGTCTGTGACATCGGCTCCACAGGTCTTGGAGCAGATTATCTTCACTTTTCGGAGCTGGCCCCCAGTCTTGGAACTCTTATCCAAAACTCCTAAATCACCTCTTCTCCAGTCGGTACCAACAGTCTGATCATCTGTAAGCCTATCTGATTTGGATGTGGAATGGGTGGTGCAGAATCTTTTACAGGCACCGGGCCTTTGTCATATTTTGTTACCGGCTCAAACCCAGGCGGCTTCGGAGCAGAAGACCCTTATGCCAGATATATCTCTTCCTCCTCCGAGCCGTACTGGTCTTTCGGAGCCGGAGGAGTCAGACTTGCTGATTGTGGAGCCTTCGGAGCCGATGCCTGCTCCAGTGTCTTCAGCTCTGTTCACTCTGACGTCCTCGTTGACGATAGAGGACTCTAGGAGCCATCACTTTCTGGTCAGGTCCGGGGAGGATAGTCGAACTGACTTGTCGGTTCCAAGTTTGCCTCGGATGAGCTCAGCTCCTACCTCGGGCTTGGAGCCCACTGTCCCGGTGCCGGGGGTATCGACGGTTTCCTCGGATCCGTCGGTCCCTTCGCATCAGAGCAGAGGTGCCTTCGAAGCCATCGATGGTTTCCTCGGATCCGTCGGTCCCTTCGCATCAGAGCAGAGGTGCCTTCGAAGCCATGAGGAGAGTTATGTCTCCCAAGACATCCACAACTTCGGGTCCGGCTTCTTCATCCCCTAAAGTGCCCGTATCTGCTTCTGCCTCACAGATCCTTGCTAAGCGCAGAGACCCAGAGCCTCAGGAAGCCCATTGGGTGGCCCATGCTCTTCCAAGACCTCCCCAGAAGCTCCCACTGATGAGGACGGTCCCCCTCTGAGGATATCTCATTTGCTGAGATACTGTAAATCCTTAGGCAGAGGGCCGGCTGGCAGTCCATCAACCCTACTGAGGATGAGTCTGTCCTCCTGAAGGCTTTCGGGTATCAGCCCTCCACCTCTTGGGTGTCTCTGACCTTCGATGAGCTGATGCAGCTGGTCTCATAAAGGGTGTGGGAGGGAGACTGTACCTAGGAGGCCTAATAAGTTCATATCTGCCCCCCTAGATAAATCCTTCTTGACAAAAGGTGTGCCAGTTGATGCCATGGTGGTGGCGGCGGCCACCAAAAAGGAAATGTCTGAAACTTCCTCGTCTATTCATCCTCCTAACAGAGACTCCAGGATCACGGATAGATATGGGAAGTGCATGTTTAGTTTGGAGACTTTTGCTCTTAACTCACTTAACTATTTAACCCATTTTACCAGACTACAAAGAGATCTCCTTAAAGAGATGGGAGATACTCTTCAGGGTACAGTAGCTGCAGGAGCTACAGACAAAGTTGCCTCCCAGCTTGCTACCCTCAATTCTATAGTGAACTTGTCCATGCACCTCATTTCATATGCAGCTGATGGAACGAGTAGGACAGTGGGTACAGGAGTTGCTCTTAGGAGACACTTCTGGATGCTCTTGTGTTCCTTCGCGGAGCCCTTCAAGTCATCCTTCGTGAATACCCCCTTTGATGGCTCGTCCCTTTTCAGACCTAAAGACAAGGAAACCTTAACCAGGTATGAGCAAGACGGAAAGACTGTCTGCTGTCGGGGTCCGTTCATCCACTCCTACCAGACCCTACCCCAAGGGGCAAAGGGGAGGAAAAATGTGGTTCCGAAAAGCCCAAGGAGCCTTTCAGGACACACGTGGTGAACCCCCCTCCGGGGGCAGAGGAGGGAGCAATAATGGAAGACGCCACCCTCGCAGCAGATGAGGTCCACAACACCAGGGCAACAGTGATCACTTCTTTGGGAAGCCCTACCAGCGCTCCAACTGTCCTGCTCTGGAGGCAGTCAGGGGTTGCTTATCTTTGTACCCAGATGCCTGGCTCAAAATAACAAACGACATCTGGGTACAAAGTAACATTTCCAGAGGATACTTCATCCCTTTCACCACACCCCCTCCACCGACAAGGAAAATCCTGGACATTCCACCCAGTTACAGATAACAAGCAACAGTAGAGGTCCAGACGTTTCCAAGAAAAAAAGTCATCCAACCAGTCCCAGCAGACCAGACAGGATCTGGAACTTATTCAAGATTCTTTTTAGCTCCAAAAAAGACAGGGGACTGGAGACCTATATTGGACCTCAGCAGACTAAACAAATCTGTAAAGAAAGAGAAGTTACGGATGGTCACGCTTCAGTCAATACTTCCCTTCCTAGGGAAAGACAATTGGATGTGCTCGATAGATCTCCAGGATGCATACGACCACATAAAAATGGCCAGGCCATTAAGGTATCATCTGTGCTTCCGGCTGCGAGTCAATCATTACCAGTTTCGAGCCCTGCCCTGAAACCAAATGCACGGCAGTGGTCACGGCTCACCTGAGACGTGGTCACGGCTCACCTGAGACATTTAGGATTCCAGGTATTTCTGTACCTAGACGATTGGCTCCTTATTGCCACCACCAGGCATCAACTCATTCAGGCCAGGGAGTCCACTTGGTCACTCTGCAATCACCTGGGCATTACAATAAACTCAGAAAAATCTGCCTTGTCGCCATCGCAGCATATATAGTCTTTATCGGAGCAGAACTGGACACCACCACGCTAAATACTTCCAGTAGAAAAAGAGTGTTACTTCTCAGTCAACATGTCCGCATTCTAATATCCAAAAACAAAGCACCAGCATCAGAAGTTCTGAAATTGTTAGGTATGATGGCAGCAGCAATTCTAGCCATACCACTAGGTTGTATGCACATGCAGATATTGCAATGGCTGTTGTTCACTCAATGGTCTTACCAAGAACTTCCCATGTCTCACATGACAATGATCACAAATTCCTGCAAAAAGGATCTTCAGTGGTGGTTGACCTCACTTCATGTTACGATAGGACGCCCATTTGTGCTACCCCCTCCAGTGGCCACAGTGACCATGGACGCTTCCCTGTTAGGGTGGGGGGGGGGGCATTTTCAGGGAAAGACAGCCCAAGGCACATGGACCGATCAAGAGATACAGCTGCATATCAATGTCCTAGAGATGAGAGCAGTACTTTTGGCGTTGCAGTACTTCCAGGACACTCTTCCTCTGGGTACGATTGCGATTCAGACGGACAACATGTCAGTGGTCTGGCATTTGAACAAACAAGGAGGAACCAGATCTTACCCCCTTTATCATGAGGCCCTCAGAGTATGGCAGTGGGCTATTTCCACCCAGCGCTTTCTGTTAGCAATGCACATCCCGGGAAAATCCAGCTTGATAGCAGAACAATTTTATTGCCCCACGAGTGGTCCCTCGGAAATAGCGGACAGGATATTCTGCAGGTGGGGCCAGCCTTGCTGCGACCTTTTTGCCAGTCACATGAACACCAAATGCAGAAGCTACTTTGCCCCAATTCCCTCTCTGGGAGAAGCCCCAAGGGATGCACTCGTTCAGGATTGGTCCCCGGGTCTCCTCTATGCATTCCCACCAATCCCATTGATACCCAAGGTATTACAGAAAGCCAAAGCCCTGGGAAGGACAATCATTCTAATAGCGCCCTATTGGCCTCATCAGATTTGGTTCCCCTTCCTCTTTTGGAGGACATCTGGCTTCTGGACCTAGTTCCAGACCTTCTAAAGCACTCATCGGGGAACTTCATCCCTCTCTGCAGTCCCTGAAACTGACAGCTTGGCTGCTCCAATTCACATCATAGCCAGTTTTCATAACCTTTCCAATGAGATGAAGCAAATTCTCCTATCATCTCATAAATCCTCTACAAGGAAGCTGTACCTCAGCAAATGGAAAAAAAAAATTTCTATATGGGCCTCTAAAAACAATATTGATCCTTACCAAGCCACCTGGCCTCTATTCTAGATTTCTTCACCATGATATTCAATAACGGAGCTGCAGCAGCAACAATCCATGTACAACTAGCTGTCATTTCTAACTTTCAGCTGGGATTTGAAGGATTGAATATTATGCCACACAAATTATCCAAAGCCTTCTTCAGAGGGACCTTTCATATTAGACCACCTGTGAAATCTCCCTATTCCCCATGGAATATAATTTTATGCTTTCCCGCATAATTCTTCTGCCATTTGAACCAGCTTCCTCATGTGACCTCAAATTTTTATCATGGACAGCCATCTTTTTAGTGGCTATTACTTCTGCCCGCAGAGTGTCAGAGCTTCAGACCCTGTCCATTAAGCCTCCTTATTTGATTTTCCATGCTGACAGTCTCACTTTGAACAAACCCCTCTTTCTTACCCAGAGTTTGCACTGAAACTAATCTCAACCAAATTATTGATTTGCCAGTTTTCTTCCCCAACCATTCCAACAATTTAGAGTACATGCTGCACAAATTTGATGGTTCACAGACAGCTCAGATTTTATTTGGATAGAACAAAAAGATTTCAGGAAATCAGACCAGCTTTTTGTTTCATTCTCAGATTTCAGGAAGGGTATGCCAGTGGCTAAAACAACACTGTCTAAATGGTTATCCGATTGTATTACCTTTGCTTATTCAGCTGCCAATATGCCCTTGCAGCATAAAATCAAAGCTCACTCAACCAGAGCAGTTTCTACATCATCTGCCTTTTCTGCCAAACTTCCTATTGATAACATTTGTGCAGCAGCCACTTGGTCAAAACCTCATACCTTTATCACTCATTACAAAGTTGAAAGGGCCTCCTTTGGATCCACGGTCCTGAGAAATATACTCCCATGAGCCAGCCGAGGTGGATAGTGCCTGGGACACTACCCATCAGTAAAGAATGAATGGCGAGATACAACAACTTCACATAAAGAAGTTATGTACTTATTATAACGTTCCATGCGAGTTGTTCATCTCGCCTTCATTTTTACGTCCCTCCTACCCCCTCCTGGGCTTTCAGAAGAACGAGATGCTAGATCCTTCCTGGTCACTCAGCCCTTCTATACTTTCTCTCTTATGGAGTTATAGAATGACATATGATATTTTATGCAGCAAACAAGATCTGAGGTAACACATGGTGCATCATGGGATAGGTACTTGGCCTCGAGCTACTTGAAATCCTCGAGCTTTGCAGCAGGTGCAGACTCAGTGCCGAGGGATCGGCTCCAAACCCATCAGTAAAGAATGAAGGTGAGATGAACAACTCACATGGAACGTTATGGCAAATACATAACTTCTTTTTTCTTGGGTTTTATTGCCCTCCAAGAATATACTGACAAACATCCTCCTCAAAGAGACTCCCATAGTCATGGGATAACTCTCTCTAAATTAAACTCAACCTATTGATTCATACCTCCAAAAAGGAGGTAGATAACCACATGCTCAAGAGCAAGTTCTAGCAAGGGATTCTTGGCTTTAAACTCCTCAAATGGCCGACAGGCTTTAAGGTTGATCAGTAACTCCAACCCCAGCAGTACTAGGTTATATTCCTTTCCTCCTTAATTAGCTCTAATTACCCTGCATGTCATGCTTTATTACTTTTTACTTGCATTTTCTTCAGTTCAATATTCTGGTTGGTACAGTAAGATATAGGGGGTGTCCAACCTCAAGAAGCTGTGCTACGCATGTTACAAAATCTGATGCCGTTTTCATAGAAATACAACATTTAAATGTGAAGCAGTCCCCCTTAAAAAGAAAATACAGCAGCACTGCCATGCAAGACTAAAAAGGGAACCTTTAGTCTTCAATTTTAAACTACGAAAACTAAGTATAGTTTTGTACCATTCTTCATATTCAAATGCTGTGAAACAGATTCCAAGACAAACAGATTACGGAATGTGTTCTGATAGAACTTCACTCTACAAATAAAGTTTTAATCCCATTTATGGAGTACTACTCAGGACATCATCCTAACATCAAGACAAAGCTAGCTAAATAGAAGAGCTGCTGAGCAGATGTGCATAAAAATGGGTTAAATGGTAAAAGCATTAAAGAAAGATTACACCACTTAAATATACTAGTAATAAAACAAAGGAGAAACAGAGGGAACATAAGACTATAAAAAAGTACTTGGAAGTATGGATGACTTGTGACACCCCTGCACTGGCCCAGTAATCAAGGAGCCTCAATCCTCACCACTGGCAACTGTGGGGGACGTACACACTGGGAGGGTGACAAGTACACACACACAGTAAAGTGCAATTTCCCTTAAAAGAACAGAGATCCCATTCAGTCTGGGGCTGGTTTCTCCCTCTTTCTCCAAATCCCCAATAAGACTCCCCACTGGCACACAGCTATAGGATTGTCCAACCAGTGCTTCTTGTCCCTGCCAAAGTAGCTGACACACACACACACACACACACACACACACACACACACACACACACACACGGGAACGGCTGGCACAGGTTTACTAGCTATGCCCTCTTCTTCCCAGACTATAAGGTAGTTCCAGCTGCCACCAGCCACCCGTATCAGCTTCTATAAAGCCCTTACAAATGGTGTCCAATCCTACTGTGTAATGTTACTATTAATCTAAATGGCAGTCTGACCAAGACTTGCAAGGCTATTTAGGAATTGCCTGTAGAGTGCCACCAAATCGATATGTCTCACAAATATCAGCCACAAAGATATTTAATAATAAATAATAACAGAACAAGACAATACTCAGTACACAAACAGAGTTACTTCAGAGTTCAAAATCACAGAAGTATTTAAAACAACATTGCAGGACAGTCTCACATATAGAAAACACCTAAACTAATCTTTACTATATTCCTAACTATATCTAAAAAAGTTATTATGCCCTAAAAAACTTGCTTAAAGAGCCAGGCAAGTACAGATGGTGAGGATGAGTGGATGTTCTTGCTAGGTCCAAGACAAAATACAAAATGCCCAGTCTCTCTCTAAGAGAGTGCTTAACTCATTCACTGCAATGGAACTCAGGAACATTTGCATTGTAACTTCCAATGGGCGGAGCTTCAGCCTTTTGACAGAATCAAATTATGTTGACACATTTCAAACAAATGTTCATATCTCTGGAACCATGGGGATTATGAAAGAAGTATAAATGGCCAACTCTTCAGCACAAACTATTTTTTATAGCTGTAGTATTCAATAGGTTCTAGGTCTAACTGAATTTTATAAGTCACAGTAAACACAGTAACTATTACATTTGTAATATTTTGTAAACAAGTTATAATATCTCAGCAATCATTCAAGTTACACACATACTGTCAGCAGAATTTTATTCATCTAGCTGAAAGCTTTTATATGAGGCTAAGGAGTTCTGCCTGTGTTTGGCTGTTGAGATATCTAGAAGAAATTATATCTACATAAACTAATATAATAAAAACAGTTAATATCTATTTTGCTGCACTATACAGAGGTCAAATAGTAAAGCAGTTGAGTTTGCTATTGTGTAAGCTTTAAGATGAAATATTTTAAAACCTTGTACATAGCATGCCTTTGGAATTATTGATGCAAATATAAACAAGCAATATTTGATGCCTGGAGGCGTCAGTAGGAGTTAACTCCAGATGCACCTGGAGGCATCACTCAGACATGACGAGTTAAATTAATATCAAACATTACTGCTGGGTTATCTTGGATGACCTCACTTTTTGTCACATGACTTCAGTTCCCAGGCTAAAAACAGAAACTAACAGAATTTAACATCTCTGTGTGAAAAATACATATCTCTCAGATGTTTGCAGATCTTGGAAATCGTAAAACAAAAAAAAACACTTTTATATTTTAAACCTAGTAATTACTTCTCTTTCAAGACACTACAAAAACTTCTAGCTCTAGACATTGCGTCTGCTACACAAACTGCAACAGAACTTTTAGACTGCAACAGAACTTTTATAGCACAATCGTAAAGCAATTTAATTTCAACTTATTTTCTTGCAAGTTAACCCTTTTATGTTCTAGTTTCTACTGTTAAAACATACATTTGCACAGGTATACAGTTTAAACGCAGTCCTGTTTTTTTTTTCCAGTAGGGTACACTGTGGACACATCCTTGAAGCTCAGTACTGTACAAACCCTGTTTGACACACACTTCTGTCACGGTAGTTTAATATACACATAACATATAGTTCTAATACATTTGGCAACACAAGCAATTGCATCATGCTGGTATTCACAAATGACATTTAACTGTTTACAAAATTCCAGACAGCTGGGCTGGCACTGTCTCCTTTTGTTACATTTCTACATAAATCATATTAATATGCTCAAATGACATACAATTATTTACAAAATTCCAGCTAGCTGGGCTGGCAGTATTTCCCTTGTGTCACACTTTTCCCTCCTGAAAACTCAAGCTAGTTTTTCAAGTGACCTTTGAGAAACGTTGCTTGAGAGGGTCGACTATCTAAGTATACCTTACCCCATTCCCTGTCTTGAGATTCCAGCTGCCTTAGCATTGCTGACCCCAGTACAGTGCTTCACTATCCCATCATATGCCTGTAAACCTAGGTTCCACCATAATAATTTAGGATTTGGCTGGCTGGCTCCCTGCAGACATAGATTCCCCTCAGACTCCTCCTGCCTTGTACTGCAAATACTTAGCACAAGGGCCCACTTATCATGGTAAGGTTTCATCATCTTAATATGGTACAATTTGTGCCCCTGCCTCCTGCCCAGCAGTTCTACCATGTAGTTTACAATGTAGTAAGGAAGGCCAGCGATGTTGAGTCCCTCCCAGGCTGCCTGCAGCTTGTTGTATCCGACAGGAATGAGAACCATTACCTGTTGCCCTACAGCATGCTCTCTAGCTCAAGCATTCCTGTCATACCAGACCTTTTTCTGCTGTTGGGCTTCTGCCAGGTTTTCCTGGGCCAAGCCCATGAGTTCCTTGAGCCTTGTCCTGAGGTTTAGGACATATGCCACAACAGACTCCTTGTGAGATTCACACTCACCCTCCCACTCATCTTGAATCAAATCTAGAGGTCCCCTAACACTATGCCCATACAGCAACTCGCAAGGTGAAAAACCTGTGGATTCTTGGGGCACCTCTCTGTAAACAAACAGATGGGGCAAATATTTGTCCCACTCCCTCTTAAACTGGTCTGCAAATGCCCGTAGCATGGACTTGAGTGCAGAGTTTAACCTCTTAACAAGACCATTAGTCGAGGGATGGTAGGGGGTGGTCTTTAGGTGCTTCACCCCACAGTGCTTCCACACACAAGCAAGCAGGCTTGACAAGAAATTGGCACCTCTGTCAGTCAGTATTTCTTTTGGGAAACCTACCCTGCTGAAAATCTCTAACAAAGCATTTGCCACCTTCGGTGCCTCAATGAAGGACAGAGCCACTGCCTCAGGGTATCTGGTAGCATAATCTATTACCACTAGGATATACTTTTTCCCTGTGGAACTTGGGGTACTCAGAGGCCTCACAAAATCCAAAACTACCCTCTTAAATGGCTCCTCAATCACAGACAAAGGCATCAAAGGAGCTTTCACCTTGTCTCCTGCCTTGCATACCTTTTGGCACTGCTCACAAGTCCTGCAGTACCCGGTTACATCCCTGGAAATCCCAGGCCAATAAAAGTTCTGCATAATATGTTTCTTTGTATGTTTTATGCCCATATGACCTGCAAAGGGAATAACATGGGCTATGGCTAGAAGTGCCAGATGGTAGGCTCTGGGCACTACCAACTGCTGTATTATCTTACCCTCCAGCCCTCCCTCAGGGGTCCACTCTCTATAGAGTAACCCTTTGTCCCAGTACACAGACTTCCACTTCACCTCACTAGCTACCTCCCTCAGGCCTTGTAAGGTAGGGTCTGAGAGCATGAGCCGGTCTCAACTCTCTTTTGGTTCCCAGTTCCCCTTCCAAAGGAAGTCTGGTATCCTCTGACAGCGGTGCCTCACTGTCAGCCCGGGTGTTACTACTCACCTCTGCCCTTGCAGTGTCACTCTGTCCAAGGGAACATCAGCACCCACAAGCAGCTGTGCTCCCTGAAGTAACCGCCTCACCAGTCCTAGCTGCAAGTGTGTGGTCTGTCTGGGTCTCCCACAGGCTACCAGACCCACATACTTGGCTCCAAGCCTGAATGCACAAAGGGTACTGCATTATCAAAATAATTTCCTATCAGGACATCTGCTGGTATATCCTCAAACACACCTACTTGCTGGCTTCTTTTTCCACCATCCCAGTCAAGGTGAACCTTAGCCAAAGGTATTTGGTATGGGGTCCCTCCTAAAGCTCTGACTGCAGTACACTGCCCAAGCAAGTAGTGCTCTTCTGTAACCATTGCAGGCTTCAAAATGGTTAAGTCAGAGGTAGCGTCTCTCTTAGCAGTGGCCTCTTTTCCATCTACTAAGACAGGATATAACCTCTTGAAGTAGTTTGGTATCCTTGTTGTCTCAAGACAACTTACTGCTGGCATTCTGTCATTCCCACTTACTGGCTCTCCCACTTTTGTTACCCACCGTGCTCTGTGGACATCTGCATGCTACATGGCTCCACTGGTTGCATTTAAAATATTTAACCCTTGGTCCAGGACGTTTACCTGGACTAGAGGCTTCCTCTGCTACTTGCGGACTCTACTGGGGTGGTCTGGGCTGCCCACCATGGGTTCCCTTAGACCCATGAGCAACACTGGGTGTCCCTTTCCTGTGCAGTGATGGCCTGCTTGCTAGGTACAGGTCTCTCTTCTTCCCCAATACATCTGCAGTATTGCATTGTCCATCAGCTAACCAGCTTCTCATGTCCTCAGGCAATGTGCTAAGGGTGTATTCCCTCACCAAAAGGTCTGCCAGCCCTTCAAAAGTGGTGACCTGACATGTACTCACCCACCTATAAAAATAAGTGCTTAGTTCAGCAACATATTCACACACACTTTCATCTGCCTTGCTTCTATGCTCACAAAACTTTTTCCTATAAGCTTCAGGTGTTAACTTACAGCATTCTAACAAACAATGTTTGACTGTATTATAATTTAAGCAATCAGTAGAAGACAATTTAGAAATAGCAGTTACAGCTTTACCATGGAGTAAGAGGGTCAGGAACCATACCCAGAGCCCTTGGTCAACATTATACTGTTTATATACCCTTTCAAACATATGAATGAAACTAACAAAATTATCCCCTTCTATAAATTGTGGAAGAAATGTACTGACCTTTGTTGCTTCTGGCCCTTCCTCATTACCTCCATGACTCTGGCGAAGAATCAGCATCTCTTTTCATGTTGCCTCTGCCTGCCTTCTCCTCAGCATCTAAACGTCACAGTTTCTCATTTTCCTCAGCCTCTAGATGTCTCAGTCACTCTGCTGCTTCTATTTCCAAATGCTTGGCCTCCAACTCAAGTCTCTAACTCCAGATGGATTTTTAAGTTCTCTGTGGAAAGGTTGAGCTGTTTTCTGAAAGTTGTATATCTCCAAGGCCAACTTGCTTGTCCTGCTGATCGCTGGTCTGTGATGCAGCTGTACCCAAAGCTGCAATCATTTCTGCCTTAAGTCATGTTGGCATGCACCAGTCCTTTAGGCTGACACATCTCAGCTAACTGGCTCTGACAACTTGCCATGCTCCTCTGCTGACATGCTTGCCTGCTCTCCCTGACTAAGCTAATAAAAAAATAAAACCATTGTGACGTGAAACTCTGAATGTTCACTGCATGGCTGATGAGCATGAAGGAGTGAAGGAGGTGCTGCACTCCTGAGAGAGCCATCAATAGGAAAAGAGGTCTCATTTATTTGCGTTGGTGGGAGCCCTGAAGGTTGTAAACAAATTCCATGACAATGACTGAAAAAGACAGCAGTTCTTAATTGAAAGTATAATATTTCCGCACCATTAAAAATGTTTAATGTGAAAAAGCAAAACAGTTTTCCCCATCCATTTTCTACAACCAATGCCACAATCATACTCAATCCATTTCTTGTTAATACCTCTTTACATCTTGCTTTAATACCATAAAAATTAAACATTTTATCCATTCTATCAACTCTGTGTTCACCTCCATATTCTCCATAAAAGAACTCATCTAGTGTACCTTATTCTGTCCTTCCTCTAGACCACATTCATTTTGTAGCATCCCATGCATTTTTTGCCGGACTACAAAATAAAACACAAGAGAGTTTCTTCTCTACAAGGCCAACAGTACTTTCTGCTGTTCTTTATATACCATTAGCCCTTTAAAAACACGTAATTTCTTCAACATGATTCACCATAAAAATCCCTTCATTCCCATGTATTATAGCCTTCATTTCCGTGCCCCTACTTCTAGTAAAGTTTCTTCTACATCAGTCTCCATAGTAATCCATTTCTGCACTACAGCCTACATTTCTGCACTACAAGATACATCTCCTTCAACAATCAAATCTTTAGCATGTTCCTATTCCTTCCCAGACTTCCTCATATTTCTTCCCCAAGTCTTCAATCTCACTCTCTTTTCTCATATCCTTTACCCTTCTATAATAGTGGATTTATTTACCATAAACCCTTTTTCTTCTTTATTATACAATATCCCTTTCTTTTTTGAATTTGGTCTTGAGTTCAATATTACTGTGAAAACAAGTTTCCAATAACTTCTCTCAGAGCAGGAAACAAATATTCTCCTAAACAGGTAATTTACTCAATATCAAATGGGCCAGAATTAAACACACTTTCTTCAAACAATTCGACTTAAAAGCCACCCATACATGTACTATTTACTTCTCACAAACATCTCCCATTTGCATAATGAATTTCCATTCTTCTACATTCTACTCCATATACCTACCTAAATCAGTCATTAAAATCAACCCACCCAGAACCATAGTTTACAAGTTGTACGAAATACCAAAAACTTCTCCAACAAAGCATTCTTAGACATGCTCAATAAATGTAACTGGACACCACTCCATCATCTCCAACCTGACCAGGCAGTAACATACGTCAATGACTCATTTTTAGCTATTCTAAATAGCTTACCACTAACTCATACATATAGTGTTAAAAATAAGAGATTGCCTTGGATATCAAAAGAAACCATTAGACTTCAAAAACTGGTTTCAATACCAGAAAACAAAAGACAATAAAAACTCTTAGCATACCAGCAGTTCCACAATAAAAAAAAAAATCAAACTAGACAAAAAAAAAAATCATATTTTACATCTATGCAAAAAACAAATATGAAAACAATCCCAAAAGGTTCTGGCAGGCAATTAACTCGCTCCTCCGCCCAGGTAAAACCACAACCCCAGAACCAAAATGTGTGAGTATTGCCTCATAAATCAACACCTACTTTATAAACACTATTCTCTCCTGTTACAGGGAATAATTCCAACCCATCTCTTCCACCTAATGTGGAAACTAACAAAACTCTTTTCACCTCAAACCTTGAGTTAACTAAACTTCTCCATCTCTACCAACTTAAATTCACACACAATATCATCTTCCATCCTGACAACTGCTCATCCCTCAAGGAACTTGCTGTTCCCTACTCATGCCCATGAAGTCGAAGATCTGCAGACAGAAACATGCTCAAGGTAAACAAAGCCATTCACTGTGAAGCCCTATTCTCAAATCAAAATAGCCAAATTACGGAACTTTCTACCCATACCCTACAAAACACAACTGAATCTACAATTTTCAAACAATTACTATTTGAACATCTATCCAAAAACTGGCACTGCTCCTGAGCCAAACCTGACTGACAAGATATCTATAACCCTATCACCATACGGTCCACTCCTTACCTTATTTTCTCCCTCTCCTCTGTGTTACTACTGCTAAAAATGTCTATACTATGTATACACACACACATATATATAGTTCAATCAGGATAAAGGCTTTTTCCAGCTAATAATCCAAACGTCAATGCTGAGTTAAAACTTCTTTATTTCAAAGAACAAAATGTGAGCGCTTTCGCAGAGATACTCTCCGCTTCTTCAGACATTACAAAATCAAGCAGTTATCATCAGTTATAGCAAACCTCAATCAAGCAATGATTCAATTAACCAAATTAGCTCAATCTTAAAATTACTACTTGGTAGTACTGTTGAAACAACCTGCTTCTATAAAAACCTAAAGAACACATTAGATACCAAAGTATCCTATATAACACTTAGCAAAAAGTGCACCAACTAAAACAAAAACATAAACTTTGCAATGATACATAACTCTAAAATAAATATGTATAAAACCCTTAAAATATGAGTCTTGAGCCCATCTACAGGAGGGCTCTGGCTTTAAGAACAGGCTTAATAGTAACACTTTCATTTAGACCCCTCCCCCTGTGTGCTGCCAGTCTAAAGATCCATTTTAACTCAGCCTGTTCTGTTAGATTAACAATATCACCCAGCCTAATGTTAGGATATTGTACATGCAATACTTGATAATAAAATACATGGTCATATCCTTCTAAAAGTGTATGCTTAGCTAGCACACTACAATCTTGCTTCCTTTCCAAACAATATACATGGTCTCTAATCCTCTCTCTTAATGATCTGTTGGTCTTACCAACATAGTATTTGAAACATTTGCCACAGTGTGCAACATGCACAATACCGTGTTGCAAGTACTGTGATTCCTCAATTCCCATAGATAACCTGTATCTGGGTTCTTAAAGAAACGGGATTCACCTATAAATATACATTGCGGACAACTACCACATTTCCTTGTGCCAAATGGCACAAAATTTTCCACTGACGATGGACAAGCACCTATATTCCTATAGCAAAGATGTTGCTTTAAACATTTCATATTTTTATAAGTAAACAATGGTTTGTCTCCCACTAGATTTCTTGTTTTTTCATCAACCAGTAAAATATTCCAGCTAGCCACTATTGCTTGTTTAATCTTATCTGTGTTGCCACCGAATGGTAGCAACACTGATAAAGATCTATTAGAGCCAGCGGCTGGAACAGTTTCTATCTTTTTCTCTGAGAAATAAGGTTTGGCTCTATTGCCCCTCATCCCCGATACTTCAGCGTATCTCTCAACTAAAAGTTTTTCCTCATAGCCTCTGGACAAAAAAAATCTGATTTTAGCCTATTCAACTCATCTTGTAACCTCACTTTCTCACAGCATAATCGTGATGCTCTAATTGCCTGCCCTTTCACAATATTCCCAAATATGGATGGATTGTGCATACTATTCCTATGCAAAAAAGAAGCTCTATAACAAGTCTTCCTATAAACAGTGGTTTTAAACTCAGAACCCTCTTTATACACAGAAACATCCAAGAAATCAATGCTTTTCCAAGAATGTGTTACAGTAAATCTAAGAAATGAACTACTGCTATTCAAGTTCATATGAAAGCACAGTGCCATGCCAAATGAAAAAAAGATAATCCACAAAACGCCTATAAAACATAATTTGGCCATTGCCTAGCAAATGGTTCCTTTCCCATGCCACCATGACCAAATTTGCATAGGCGTTGGCACAGCTAGCGCCCATCGCTATCCCTTTCTTCTGTAAATAGCAACGTTCATCAAAGAAAAACACATTGATGTTATGTGATCCTATCTCGCCTACATTCTGAATGATGGGTTCGGAGCCGATCCCTCGGCTCCGACTCGGCACGCTTATGCCAAAGAGCGAAGTCTCTTATTGGCTGAGCTTACTATATCCCAGGATGCACCACTACCAGTCTCCCAGATCTCGTTTGCCGCTTCCCTGCGAAGACGTGGTCTCAAGCTGGCTGGGCTGAGTAGTTTTATTAACTAACTTTTCTGTCAGTTTTTTGCTGTTTTTGCTCACAAAAGCTGTTTTAACGGCTATCGCTAACTTTGTACGATTTGGATTGTTAAATTGTTGTGTGTGATTGGGTTCAGTTTGTTTTCGCCCCTCCAGCCAGGGCCTTCCCGGACTGTCAACCTTAATACTTTACAGGGTCTCTAGTAATTATATAATTAGTTAGAGTTACCTGTTCTTTTTTTACAGGAAGTGTTTGCATTAGTTATTACTGTAAGCTTAGATTTATCAGCAGTAAAAATTTAGTGTACTTTCCTGTCAGAGTGACTAGAATTGTGTATCATCATGTCTCAAACCCCTAGGCCTTCGGGCTTTAAAAATGTTAAATGTGGGTTTAAAATGTCTATCACAGACGATCATTCGCTCTGTGTATATTGTCTCGGGGCAAAGCACTTGCAGGAGTCATGCAGTGTATGTCACGCTTTTCCTCAAGGGTCCTCCAGGAGAGGAAAAATAAATTGATTCTTAAGGGGTTAGTTAAACCTTCCTTTGAAGAAGCCTTGGCATCCTCTCCTGCTCCAACCAAAAGAAAGGGCTTCGGTTCCACCAGTCCGCCGGACCCGACTGCCAAGAAACTTAGGCAGGCCTCTCCTTGGCTCCAAAGACTTCGGAGCCGAGGTTGAACAGTCTGCCTCGATGCCACCAGTATCGACTCCTCTGGCTTCGGAGCCGATGGCTGGGGCATCGAGAGGCGGGTCACCTTCGCCGGCTCCACTGCTCGAGCCGACAAGGGTCGCCTCGCCAGACACTTCCTCCTCGGCGCCAAGTCTACCTCGGCACCGATGGAATCTGCTGTGAGTATTCCTCGGCCGATACTCATCGAAGTCGCCGAGCCGGGTCCCTAGCCCTTTGGGGCCGATGGAGAGGCCTTCTCGAACCCGTTCTGTTTCCTGTCGGTCTTCGAGGATGTCGGATTCTGATATAGACAGGGTGCTCCAAAGACTGTTCCAGTCCCCAGTCTTCCAAAATTTGTTTCGGTTCCGACCCAGCTGGTTTCGAGCCGATGACCTTGGCCCACCCGTTGCCATTCCTCCTCCGACCGCCGGCTCCGGAGCAGGTGCTGTTGGAGCCGGTGGAGATCTCAGGGTCGGCTCCCACCCTTACTCCAACCCGGCCTTCGGGTCCGAGCTTAGTACGCGGACTTCTTCGGCTGGACCCGGGGTGATGTTTGGGACCTATGCTTTGGTTCCAGCCTCCCTCGGTAAGCTGCGGGACTTCCGTCGGCTATCACGCCTCGAGTCCGGACACTCCCAGGATTCTGGGGTCCGGCTTTCAGGCCATGAGGAGTGCCTTGGCCAAGTCCTCTTCGCCATCTCTCCGGTTTTACCAGCACCTTCCCTGGGCGTGGAGACTGGGTCTTTGGCAGTTCCTGTCCGTAGCCAGCGGAGTCCCGAGGCCTGAGGTTACCCCCAGTGGGGTTCCCCTCCTCCTGAGGGTTCTTCGGCGTTGTCTTCAGAGGAACCCCCAAGGAAGAGATCGTGCAAGAGGAAGCACGTGGACTCCCCCGAGTCTATTACATCGGACACTGATATGGATGATGCGGAGGGGTCCCCAGTCGTCCTCGGATGATGTCTCATTTGCAGACATCTTAGAGATCCTCAAACAACGAGGCGGCTGGATATCCAAACCCCCTCTGCTGACTTAATCAGTGCTCCTCAAGGCCTTTGGGGCTCAGCCCTCCGCCTCCTGGGTGTCTCCGCCCTTCGACGAGCTTCTGGATTTAGTTTGTCAAAGGGGCGTGGGAACATCCAGATACCGTGGAACCAGTCCCTTCTCGTCCAAATAAATTTTATCTGCTCCCCGAGAAGGAGTTCCTCACTAAAGGCGTGGCTGTAGATGCCATGGTGGTGGCATCTGCTACACAACAGGACGTGGCAGAGGCTTCAACGTCCATCCATCCTCCTAATAAGGAGTCTAGGAGTATGGATAGGTATGGGAAGCGCACCCTGACTTCAGCTGCCTTTACCTTAAGGTCTCTGAATTATTTGGCACATTTTACCAGGCTTCAGAGGGATCTGGTCAAGGAGTTGTCAGATTCTCTCGGTAACCTACCTGAGCAGCTAGCCCAGTCCGTTAGCTCTCAGTTGGCTATCCTTACGTCAATTTCTAACTCGTCCATGAGGCTCATTTCCTATGCGGCCAAGGGGCGGGTAGAGCGGCAGGCACAGGCGTGGCTCTCGTGAGACAAGCCTGGCTCCGCTTGTGTCAGTTTGGAGGCCTTCAAGTCTTCCTTCCGACGCTCCCTTTGATGGGTCCTCATTGTTTGGACCCAAGGTGAAAGACACCCTTACCCGCTGTGAGCAAGAGGGAAAACGTTATCTGCCGAGGTGCCCGTATTCCACTCCCTTTCGGCCTTACCCCCAGGCTAAAGGAAGGGAGAAAATGGGGTTCCGAAAATCTGGCAAGTTTTTCTCACGACAGCAAGAAGATTCCCCGTCCAGAGGCAGAGGGCGGAAATTTTTCAGGGAGACGCCGCCCCAGAGGCGGCAGAGGGCCCCGCAATTCTGGAGACCGCGAGTCCTTTCGTGGCTCTTCAGCCTCCCACACGTCATGAGGGATTGCCCGGCTGTGCTGCTCGAGCCAGTCGGGTGTCGCTCCAAGCACCTAAATGCCTGGGAGTCAATCACTCAGGACAGATGGGTGCTTCGGATCATTGCCGGAGGTTACACCATCCCATTCAAATACTTTCCCCCACCGTCCAAGAGAATCCCGGACCCACCACCCAGTCAAAGGGAAATAGCAGCCGCAGAAGCTTTAAAGCTGCTAGAAAGGAGTCATCCAACCGTCCCCACAGACCAGATCGGATCAGGAAATTACTCCAGGTTCTTTTAGTGCCAAAAGACAGGGGACCCGAGACCAATATTGGATCTCAGCAGACTGAACCAATCCGCCACGAAATCCAAATTCGAATGGTCACGTTACAATCCATTCTCCGTTGTTGGAGAAGGATGTTTGGATGTGCTCCATAGACCTCAAGGACGCCTATTATCACATACCGATACATCAGGCGTCCAGAAGGTATCTGCGCTTCAGCCTGGGAGTCAGTCATTACCAATTTTGTGCTCTGCCCTTTGGTCTCACCACAGCCCCCAGAGTGTTCACCAAGTGTTTGGCAGTAGTGACGGCTCACCTGAGAAGTCTTGGATTCCAAGTGTTTCCCTATCTCGACGACTGGCTCCTGACTGCCACCACCAGGCATCTACTAATGGACAACCTCAAAGCCACCATCTCCCTGGGTGTTTCCCTAGGGATTACATTCAATTGGTCAAAGTCTGTCTTGCTACCCTCTCAACGCATAAAGTTTATAGGAGCAGAGATAGACTCAAGATTGTTGTGCGTCTTTCTTCCGGCCGAAAGGATCCGAACTTTACAGGGCCAAGTTCAAGCTCTAATCTCGAGGTCCAAAGCCCCAGCCAGGATGGTCCTACAGGTTTTAGGCTCAATGTCTGCCACGGTTCTTTTAGTTCCTCTAGCAAGATTACACATGAGGATTCTTCAGTGGCTCTTGTCAACTCAATGGTCCTTTCAGGATCTTCCCCTCAATCATCACATCATGATTACGGAAATATGCAAAAGGGACCTTCGCTGGTGGCTTCAGACATCCAACTTGGATCAGGAAAACCCTTTGTTCTCCCCTCCAGTGGTTACCCTGACGACAGATGCCTCCCAGATAGGGTGGGGGGCATTGTCTGGGCAGGCTAGTTCAGGGCTCCTGGCTTCGGACGAAGCTCTTCTCCACATCAACGTGTTGGAGATGAGGGCTGTACTTCTATCCCTACAGGCCTTACACAAGTTTCTTCCTCAAGGCATCATCGCCATCCACACAGACAACATGTCGGTGGTTTGGTATCTGAACAAACAAGGAGGGACCAGATCGTCCCCCTTTGCAGAGAGGCCATGAGAGTGTGGGAATGGGCTGTAGCTACCAACCGCTTCTTGGTAGCGACCCACATCCCGGGAAAGTCAAATGTATTGGCGGACAAATTAAGCAGGACAATTCTCTCTCCTCACGAATGGTCTCTAAACCGCACAGTAGCAGCTCAGGTTTTCAAGAGATGGGGGACGCCGTGCTGCGACCTATTTGCAACTCCACAAAACACCAAGTGCCAGAGGTTCTTTTCCTTGATTCCACATCAGGAAGTACCAACCATGGATGCTCTAGCACAACCTTGGCCAACAGGGCTACTTTATGCCTTTCCTCCAATTCCACTCCTTCCAAAAGTTATTCAAAAAGCTTCTCAACTGGGGTCTTCACTAATTTTCAATATACCAATATATACACAGTACTAATTTTATTATTCTTGCAGTGATTGTTACTGAAATGCTTGTGTGATTATCTTTTTTGAACTTGTATCTTCTAGAAAACAGTACTGAATTACCACATTATCACTACAAACAAAACTCCACTCGTAGAACAAATTTGCAAAAATACCATTTTACGTCATCGCCATTTCATTAATCTCTCCATTTGCAATACATTTACCTACATACATCCGATTTTCTACTTTGCATCCAGTGTAAATTAGTTGTAAAGTGTAAATGATAGAAACATGTGTGATCCAGTAAGAGAATACAGTATTTGCTACCTAATTAAATCAAATTATAATTACCGTTTCAAGTGAAAACCTGTTTTTTCATATGTACATCATTCTTTGTCAATAAACCGTTATGCTGTATTCCCATTTACATTATTTGTTCCCTCTGGGCCCATGTCATGGCTGAATAGTCTGGTCAGCCAGTCCACTTTGGTAATCAAAATAAAAGATTAAAACATCTTCTTCCCAGTCCCATATAAATTTAAACATTTGCCACATTTATTTAGTTGCATACTGTTATTAAAATCACACGCTACAACTCTACTCAATCTACTCCACCCGTTCATACTAAAAATTATTATTCTTCATACTAAACTATTTCCTTAATGATTAACACTTCTATATCATTACCTTTGGTCACGTAAACTTTCTTCTATAGTACATATCCCATAAATACATCAAATCGCTTGTTTTTGTAATATATTCATTATTATTTTAATCTAATCTATATGACATCTGTACTGGACACCTATTTTTCAAAAAAATGTCTTCCTTTTTTATAAAAAACAATGTTATCCTCTACAAAACATACTCATCTTTTAGACCTTCCTTTAATACCTGCAAAATACTTGGTCTTGCATCCATCTATCCACTGCAGGCTATTAACATCAAGCTCCTACATCAACACTATGAGCAGCCATTGCCATCTACAAAGTTACCCTAATCATGTCCACGTACACATTTTACATTTCTCTTATCTTTAGCTGTATATTACTATTCTCTCTACTTTTCATTTACCTCTCTTTCTACTTTAACATAACATTCTATTTCTCTTTTTCTCACCATGCATTAGACATATTCAAAAACTTTTCATTATTCCTTACAGACTTCTTATACTACCTTCACGCCCCCCTGCTTCCCTTATTTCACTTTCTATCTTCACCATTCCTCTTTTTTCATTTTACCCTATATATTTGCCCGAGCATTGTTCTTACCTTCATAGTATCCTGCTCTTTCATAACTCCCCATCACCACCATATAAATATTTTCCACCTTTATGCAGCATCTTTATATAAAGGTAATTATAAACTGATGTATTTAAACTTTTCACCCATCTGTCCAAATTTTATAAAAGCATATAATGCATACGACGTCCTTATGTCTGCCATCCTTACACGTAATATACTAGATGTTCTTTATGCATCTTTAATTTAGTTTTCAAAAATGACCATGCTGTCCTAGGATCTGAAAAAAAGCTTCTTTTAGCCACCACCATATGTACTTCCTGCAGCTACCCTGAAAAGTCTACTTTTGTTTGCAAATTTCCTGTCATGTAAATCTAGCCTCTTTTTTTCTCAATACTTAACAAGACATACCCTATTATTTCTCTACATTTTTTCACAACCCAATGTCATTTTTCATCTTTCTGATGTCACAGTTAAAATTCCTATATCCACATTTGGCACTAAACATTTTTCATCTCATCAAAACATCTTTATATGTGTACATAGGAATAACATATCGTCATACCTTTGTCCGATATAGTTATTACCACTATCCTCTCACAAATTGCTACTGCCACACCGAATAACTTTCTTTCAGCTTTGTTAGTACAGCAGTTCCACAGCGTTCTCCTCTTCCCATGCCCACAGCACTTCTCTTCCCTTTGTTACATATTCGGATACTTCACATCTAACAAATATGTTATTTCACATTTCAATAGCATTTATCGCTTCATTTTGTGCTATTTAAAGCAACATATATTAACTTTCCTCTCCCCATTTATAATAAAATTTATAATAAAACCAAGTAGGTTCCTCTAGTGCATTTTGTACATGTCAGCTCATTTTTTTTTAATAGTATGTCCGGTTTTCTACACAGATAAAAGATACAGTCAAAGTCACTATCAAGATGCATTTTATTTCAACAAGATCACCACATTTTTGGCTGTCCAACATAAACTTACTCAACCTTCAACATAACAACATAAGGTATATGCTGGAGCTAAACTTCCCACAAATCTTCAATGTCACCTCCAATTCCCATACCCCAGTCCATAAACAATTTTCATCATTTTTCTTGCAACAGACTCATACCTTTATCATAATCCTTTGAAAAACACTAATTTTCAGTTACCTCATAATTTCTGAGCTGCACAGTCACAGCTTTCTTATTTTATGCATTTGAGCTACCAAACATATTTACTCCACAGGAAATCACCTTTTTTTTCTTGTCCCTAAATTCAAAAATCTTTATAATAAATAAAAAAGATTTAGTTCTAACCAAAAGAACGGAATCAGATGAATAAATGAATGCATTCCAGGAGCACCAAACTCAAGGGTTCTATAATCTAATCCAAAACAAATAATTTCTTTCTAGAAATGTGTATATGTGTGTATGTTATGTGTGTATATCTCGCTCTCTATATTTTATAATTTATATATATATATATATATATATATATATATATATATATATATATATATATATATTTTTTTTTTTTTTTTTACTGGGAGTTCTTAATCTGTTTAAACATTACTTCATCATTTTTGTCATTGCAGCATAACTCTTCAAAGCAGTTTCCCCTACCTACACTTCATTCCTCTCTTCTAGTTGAAAACGCATCCTACCAGAAACAGCTTTCTTGCTTTCATTGCCCTCCAACACAGAATCCCATCCATCCACATCACCCCAGATTAGTGCTGCCATGTGCACACCCCAGTTCAAAGTAGTGTCATTCAAGCAGTCATCCAACACAGTAATCACCATTACATCCTCTGAAAGATACCACAGTTCCTTCAGTCAGAATTTCTTCATACAGCTCCAGCAGTCCTTCAGCACCATCCATCGCAAGGGGAAAAAAACGCAAGAGAACTAATATAGTTTAAAAACTACAAAAACAAAACATTCCTCATCTATTCAATCCATTTTAGCACATTAAATTATTCATGTTTAAACAGGAGATGGAATTAAAGTTCCTTACATACACAAGGTTCAAAACATCTTCAAAACCACTGTGTGTAAAACTAAAATATCCATGTGTGTGTGTGTGTGTGTGTGTGTGTGTGAGAGAGAGATGGAGAGAGCTACTGGGAGCAGGAACACAGAGCTCCAAAATGGTCAGTGTGGAGTTTTGTGTGGGCCTGGAGAGATTAAGAGTCCAGCCCCAGGTCTGGAGGGGTCTATATTAAAACATCGAAAGTTTAATGGTTCGAATCACTAAAGGTTGACATTTAATGATCAAACAATCACAATTTCGAATGTTCAGAAAAAATAAATTAAAAAAGAAAATCTAAAGGGTGTAGGTAGGGGGGCAAGCCCCACCACACCCTCCCCTGCTACTTAAATATACCAACTCCGAGACCGCACTACATTGAAGTAAACGGAAATCTCCCCTTACACAGATTTCCGTTTATCCGTTCAACGTTCTGCACTTTCGCTATTCTCGTGTCGACAATGTCGGATTCGACATTGTTGGCTTTTGAAAATATAATAGGCAACTGGTCTGGAGCATGGTCTCTGTATGTTCTTAAAGGATATTGTGCTTAGTGCAGGGAGCTGCATCTGAAAATACTGTGCAACTCCATTTTTGCTCTTAGTGATCGTCCGTCACCAATTTCAGTGGTAAGGATCGAGTCTCCGTGACCGCTGGTCCGGAGTAGGGACCCATCAAACTCTATCATACTTGTATTGACCATAACAATTACATGAAGCATCCAACTAAATCTCTAGCTAAACTTCCCCCTGAAAAGTATGCACTCCCCAGTTACATTAAAAGACAAAAAAAAATTTTTTTCTCTCATTCAACTTGTATTTCTCCCTTTATTTTTTATCTTAAAGTCTTAATGTAAAATATCTACATCATTTTAAAATATCTTCCTTCTACTATTTACAATTTCTTATAGTCTTAAAAAAATCACTCCAACATCCCACTCTACAAAATTTCCTATAAAATACTGTCACACCACTTCCCGGATTTCATAATTTTTCCTCGTTTTTCTTTTCCTATATGGTATTTTCTTTTAACATTCTCTCTGTTTACCCTTTGTGTCTTCTAATTCTGTAAGAAAAGCCTCACTATGACTTCTAACTAAAATCTGAATCAGCTTCACTCCTTTACAAACAAACAAACAGAATCCTCTTCAAATTCAAGACATACAACAGAATGAATTATTCCTAACCTCCCCTTGGTCTGGTATTAACAATACCTCTTTTCACTCTGCTCCCAAATGAAGAGGAAAAATAAATCTATAAACTCAGCTTCTAACCTTTCTATCCCATTTATCCTAAATTTGCCAAAAAGCACAGATTTGATCAAATATACTTTCTTCAGTACTTGCATAATACCACAACCAGATTTTACCGCTTGCAAAATGCACATACCTCCACAGACACGACTGCATGAGACACTTCTTATTCCAAGTCCTTAGTACTGCCAAAAAACTTACTTTTAGGGACAGGAACAATTTAAGAAACCCTCTCTCTGTTTTGCCTTAATTACAAACACACACTTGAGTTATCATTGCTGCTATCGTACTGCCAGTTGGATTACTTTGACATTGTAGAAGGAATTATTCAGAGGAGGAAAACACAGACACAGAGAAACTGTTTTTGGTAAACTTTTTTATTTTTAACCATTCTTTTCAGCGATCTTGAAAATAGTCACTGCATTCTTAATGATTTTAAATTATGAGGGTGGATGATGTTGACAGCGGATTCCATGGTAGTTTCTAAATGAGAAAGCTGGTAGTACTGATGTGTTTTGCTATATGAAGGGGGCATGTTCTGACACATTCTGCTACAACGATCATTGATTTTATTCATGGTGCAATGACGTCGATTGCTCCTTTGTTGGTTTTGTATTAATTTGTGGTGGGAAATTGTCAGCAATTGCAGTTGGTATTGCTTGAAAAGAATAACAGAAATGCCGGCAGTAAAGTTCAGACAGAAACACGAGCAGTGTGTTTTTTTAAATGTTATTGATATCACTACATGACAAAAAAATCTTGTGCTACAAGTACACAAATTATACAACATTAATGACCACATTTCATGATTTTTATGGTTACAATAACACGCAAGTACCCTTTCTTCCTATATATCATGGTGTACGCTCTCTGTTCATTTATATCAGTTCTCCATCTCCTTCAGTTACTTTACCCACCCTCTCTCATTTATTTCCAATTTGCAAAAATTATTCCTATCACAACTTCCATCCTCTCTACCTTCGTATTTTCTTATATATCTTACTTTCCTTTATTGAACTGCAGCTTATCGCTCTCAGAATAGTTCAAAATTATTTTATCAATACTCTTATACCTCGATCACAAACACTAAATCTATATGAGAAAAATATTGTGGGTAGCTTAACCTGATTTCCAATATTCCATTCTTTAAAAATGCTCCCTTCGGTGTTTTAGACATTAATGTCTTCTTTACTAAACCGAAATGCAAGAGGCATCTCATTCCATTTTTTATTAATTGTAATAAAAACTCTCTAAAAACCTAACAGAAGAAAATACTTCATAGTTACTTTAAACCTTATCCATAAAAATTCTAAAATTCAAAGTCATGCACCCTTAAAATTTACATAATTACTTCATGTCCGCTATATTTGTTTTCCTTTTTGTATTTTCTCTTTAAACTCAATTTCCCCAATTAACAACAAATTGTGTATACATTTACCTTTTACAGCTCAAAAAATATAGCTTCAGTTTTGTTGTATATTACTCATTTTCATCTGTATCATTTTTGCTGATCATCTTATTTGTACTAGGTAATGCCTGTGGCCTCCAACTGTGACACATTTATAGGTTCATACTAGGCTATCTGCCCTAGGGCATCTACAAGCCTAGCCCAGAGTTTTTTGGCTTACGCCACCCCTTTCTTCCTTTCCATATGAATTAAATTACACTTGTACATGCTGCACAACTTTTATCCCTCTGACCCCACCACTGTTAAAATACTTCTTTACAAAATGATCATTAAACTTATAAAATCCAAAACAATATCTAGTGTGCTTTCTTCCTTCACCCCTTGGCAAAACCTTTGTTTTACTTCTTCCATAGTAATTTTTGTCCTAACTTAATTCCTCTCCCCACTCCTCTGACTTTCCACCGCTATTGCTTCCAAAATTTACTACAATTTATAAAAAATTTCCAAAGAAATACTACCCTTGCTCATCTCCTGCTACATATAAATTCTTTATCCCATTATCATCTTCCTTGTGTGCACTAACTGCTGATTTCTACCCTTGCACATCTCCTGCTAAATATAAATTTTGTATTCCATTATCATAATCTTTCTTGTGTGCACTAACTGATAATTCTTTCTGCAGCCAAGGATTAACTTCCTAATTTTTCACCTTTCCCCAATGTTCTGGCCACATTTCCCCATGTCAGAATGCATATCACTTTGTGTCTTACCTGTAGCCCACTGACTTATGGGACTAATCTGATCAACACAATGTAAATAAAACAAATAAGGAGTATTCCAACACCAAACTAATTCAAGCAGTTCAGCTGCATTAGAAAGAGGAGATAAGCTTGCTGAAAAATTATATCTACATCTGATCATTTTAGCAGACTTTTGCATTCTTCTCAAGCACTCTAAAACATTAACTCAACTATAAACTAAATCCCTCCCCAACTCTACAGCACTGGATCACGTCAACCTCAGACTTATATACTTAAAACATTATTAAACTAAGCCTAGCCCGAAATCTTCATTGTAGTTTAATCAATAAATATTGTAAATGTTACTGGTAAAGTACAACCCTTTATATTAAATTAGCACTATATTGTTTTCTATACATACAAAAGCAAATGAAACAAATTAAGAAATGAGTCAGTGAAGTCAGCTGTTAAAGTATATTTCATTTATTTGTTTTGTTTAATTTATTGCTTTTGTTTTACTGGGAAAGTCTGACTGGGTACACTGTCCCAATTTCAGCGAGGCCTGGGGAGAAATGCTCCATTTTACAGAATGAATAGGCAGTTATACAAGATTTACATAATAAATGTGCATACAGACATACATACAGTAGTAATGATACGACAGTTAATCAAATAATAAATGTACAGACATAGAATAGTAATGATGTTGTTGTTGTTCCTTTCGACTTTTCCCGGTTAGGGGTCGCCACAGTGGAACTCCGGTCCGCTAATGATTGGTAGTTGATTTTTACGTGCAGTGTTACCAGCCCTAACGCACAACCTTCAAAGAAGAAGGTACGCCCATTCACGCATGCCTCCACGCATTAGACGCTCTAGCTGAGAATCGAACCGGACAGCATCTTACTGTGGAGGAGACAACGCTACCGCAGCACCACCATCGCGGGTATACATAGAATAGTAATGATATGACAGTTAAATGAAGAATACAGTAAAATATTAAAGCAATACACCATAGCTGGGTATGGGTAATGCTGTATTTACCCATGGTTGGTGTGGTTTGGTCACGACGGCTTTGAACTAGTGGTGACAGTAAGAGTTTGAAGATTAACCACGAACATCACCTGTACAGAGCTGGCAAACAAGTAAGTAGGACTTAGTCGAGTTTTAAATGATTTTTAGGGAGTTTTCTTGTCATATTGCTAGTGGAATGGAGTTCCAAAATTTAGCAAGATGGTGAGACAGTCATGATTTGCCAGCAGAATTATTAAATTTGGATACATGTAATAGAGGTTTGTCTGAATGTAGTGGCCAGGAAGGGTTATATATTTGTATGAAGCTGGAAATGAGTGGACAGTTGTTAGGTTTAGACACAATGCTACAGATTTGAGGAAGTTATGAGTATGTTAGACAATGTGGGAATTCCAGCTACTGTAATTCTCTTTTATTTTGCAGTAACATTGCCCAAATTTGTTTAGCAATATCACTTGGATGCTGTTAAGGATGGGAGCAGAATACATTACAGTAGGCAAGAGGAGAGAAGAGTCAATGTGCTTTCTTACAGTGTCTGAGAGGAACGGTTGGGCTCTAGAGAGAATTTTGGTGTAATTTTTTCACTACATTTTGGATGTGTGTGTCCAATTTTAGGTTCTCATCTGCATAGATGGCTAGTAGTTTGGTATGTGTGGCAAGTTTGGGTAAACTAAGAAAGAGGTTTTGTTGACTGTATGCTGTTTGAGAGTAAATAGGATTAGTCTGGATTCATGCAGGTTACAGAATTGCAGGGAAGATGTCAGACAAGTTCCTGTTCCTATAGAGGAGAAAGACTCCTGGGTAAGGTTTTTCTAGTTTGTTGATGTTTTCAGCAATATTGACAACTGTGGTATCATGTGCATACTATAATAGGGATACAGTTTTACCGGCTTTATGTACGTCATTGATGAAAATGTTAAACAGAATGGGTCCCAGGACTGATCTTTGTGGTACACCAACTGGGACGGGGAGGAAGGATGAGATGTCTTTTTGCCACTTGACAGCTTGAGCTCTATTTCGGAAGTAACTACGAAACCATGACATAGCAGTCAGGGTCGGCCTTTGGTCAACTGGCGCCCTAGGCAAAAGCGCTCCACAGCACCCCCACACACACCACCCTGTTCCCTCATCCTGGTCTACCTACACCATCCTGATTTATTTATTTCTTCCTTTTTCTCACAGTTTGTCTTACTCTTCAGTTTTTCCTGTATTCATTCAACAAATTTTAAAGAAACCATTTCTTTACTGTAAATAAATAAATAAATAAATAAATAAATAAATAAATAAATACTGGAAATGCGCCCCTGCTACAGCAGCACCCTAGGCAGCAACCTAGTTAGCCTTCACCTAAGGCCGGCTATGACAGCAGTGGTGTCAAGTCCTAGGTTATGAAGTTTGTGTAAAAGAATAGAGTGACAGACTGTGTCAAAGGCCTTGGATAAATATACATTTTGATAATACAGCAAGAAATCATACGGCCAATATATTAAAATGAAATGATACTAACTTTGTAACAACCCAGACAGAGGCAGAAAAGGGGTCAATGGAGCAGTTTAATATTTATTAGACAGTTATTCTACAACAAAATTTGGGCCCTGTTCCAGGGATCATAAAAGCAGATTTCTAGTTTTATTTGGTTGGTTGTACTGTATCAAGAAGAGGCTGCCTCTGCTTTGCACTGTTTAACCAGCTGCTTCCCGGTTATCTGCTACTCTGGCCACGCTGTGGAAGCAGGATGAAGTCATTACAATAAATCACTACTTTCTCGTTGTAAAAGTAGACTTACATGTAATAATCAGCTGGCTATAAAGCTCACAATAATAGCAAGTAGATATGGCTCATCTCTATTGCACTGGAATTGAGAAGAAATACCAGCACAGCAACACATCAGCACATCCCCACATATCCTCCTGGGGGGAAAAAAAAATCAATTTTTCCAAAGCTATTTCTCATCTCTTCTACATGGCAAGTAAATATTTGTAACCCTCGCCCCATACAAAGAACCATAGCTCTCAACCAATCAGGGACAAAGCCAGAAAAAAAAAAAAAAAAAAAAAAAAAAAATCAGGGACACTTTTACAATATTAGTGCTATTAACTTGAAACACTCACAGAATCAGAGCATATGAATTAATGTACATTTTGTGAAGTAAAAGAAGAAGTCTACAACTCTTAGTTATTGTCATTATTCATCAAGTGTAATTCACCAACTTTTCTCCAAAAGTCACCAGTTTTAAGAGGGATTAAGAGGACCAGAGCTAAAATTTGAGTAAAAAATCAGGGACAGTGGAGAAGTATGCGAAGAACACTTCTGACAGCTCACCAGAGCTACACTCCTGGCACAGGAATCTGCAACACTACAGTTGTGCTATCAGACTAGCCACACTTGTAACACTTGCTTCCGGAAACATTACACACTACATGACCACACGCAACGATTGGTCGGACACCCCTAAGTTGGTAATGCATCTGCAACTAACTAGCGATTAATGGGCTAAATGAAAATCATTTTACAGCACTACTCCAACGAAAAGTGAGCAGACGAAATACGTTACAATGAAAAATGCGACCATATTTGTAGTTTATCAGCTGTACACATACACGTTTCTTCACTACGGATATAAAGACACTCCTAGAACAGCATATTCCCCTGTTTTGACAGATCGGGGTCCAAATGAGTTGGCCAATAGAAACAGAATTCAAACACTTGACTATTCCCGCTAGTGAGGTACACAAACTACTGCTACCCAGTGTTTTCCAGCAACAGGAAAGTCTGACAGTTTTCACAAGAAACATACTTCAGACTATGCTTTCATAAGTTAGAAATGCTTTTCCCAATTCACAGGCCATGAAAACCTCCAGAAATACTGCAAAGATTGCATATTTTTCCATTTTCTCACAGCAAATTCTTTTGTGGTTCTCTGCAAAGAATGAAGCATAAGATCTTTGACCCAAATAATCTGCTTTCTTGTGCCAAAATCATAGCCAGCAAGTACCAGCAGAATCTACTGAGTCTGCCCCTAAGCAAATAAACCATACATCAGCAAGGATGCACAATAATTCAGCAGGAGGAGATGATGTCCACGAGACATAAAAAGGCCAATTTATATGCAAATTCTCTTAACACGAAGGACAAAAATAACAAAAGAATTGTGAAAAAAAACAGCCAAATTAATGGTTATAGAGAATTATCAAAAATATGTGGCCATTTAAATTACCAATTTACCCCAAATTCGAGATAACATTCATTCATTTCATTTTTAAATACTCAAACTGTATTGAACCATTCAAATTGTACTATGTAGTAACATTTATGTTACTACTGCCTGCTGCTGGCTGCCACTTACCTCTTGTTATTTTCTGCAGACCCAGAACATCCTCAGGTGTAATGACAGGCTTTTTTAACAGCTCTTCCTCAGTCACTGGAGGGACTCCATCTGGATTACTAGTGCCCTTCTTCACTTTCATGGCTACTGTATGTTTACTGCTGTTCACTTGCCCACCAGAGCTGGTACTGCTGCTGCTAGACAGAGTCTCAGTCGCAGAGTAAGAATAACTCATCCTCGCTCTCTCACCCAATGGATGTGTAATACTCAGCAGATGCCCTTCTACTCCAGCTACCTTCCTAAATCTCTTCTTAATTCCTCACGGCTCAAGCCTTGCCTTACTTAGCCCGGATTACAGCCTCGGTGCTTCCCAACATCACCGGTTACTCTTTTCAATGGTTCAGTAATCAGTAGAACTGCTCTGTAGACTGTACCAAATATCGGAGCAAGTGAATTCATCACTGAAACAACCACAAAATCCTTGATACTCTAACAGACGAATGAATCATTCCGCTGTGTACCATTTTACTTAAGAAAAAACGCATTCTGCAATAATAACATTAATTTAATAGCAGAGAATAGTTTATTCTTTGTGTCACTTCTAGAGGGCCCCAAATTTTCTGTGTATAATAGTACTTCCCAAAGCAGGAGGTTAATGCCTCAGTACATGAAGTTGGTGGTTGTGTTTCTTGCTGGCAGGCGTGTGAAGAGGTGTTTTTCTGTCAGTCATGTGCGTGTTTAAAAGCACTTCTCTGTTTTTTTTTTTTTTTTTTTTTTGTAGTAGAAGTGTTAACCTTATTCTTCACAAATCGTGAAAAAGGTTCTGAAAAACGTTTACAAAAGGTTTGTGTATGAAACAAACTGTAATTTGTACTTTTGGCCAATGAGTTGTTTTGCTGATCCGTTTTAACTAAAATGTAGACTTAATTTAATGTAAAAATAGGTCTCTGGTTGTTAGGGATGTAGCACTTCTACCAGTTAAACTGTGCAGATGGCAGAGTAACTCTGATTACTACAGTAAGAAGGGCAGTAAGGTCTTGTTATGCAATAAATTCAGCAGTGGCTAATCAGAAAAGCTGCATTGTGACTGCTTAAATTACCTCCATGTGATTTGGTTTTAGCACAGTGCTAGGAACAAAAAGCACCGTTAATTCTATTGCTGCTGGTGACATTTGTGAGGCAGGGCTTGATTTTAAAGAAAATAGAAACACACAGTAATACCTAAAGCCGTATTTATTTTGGATGAAAATGTATGTAATTATATTTATTTATCGTGATAATACACTTATCAGTATTGACTAATTTCAAATCGGCGCAGATTGTCTTCCATTAACCTGATTAAGTATTTCATGATACGTGGAATGAATAATGTACATGCATCTTAACTTTCAGACACTTTGCAAAATATTATTTGGTCACTTATATTGCTGTATTTTTATTTTTGTATTTATTAATTTATGCAGTTTACGCCCATTGTTTCACGTACCTTTAAGATTAAACAACATACCATGGAACGATTATATAATTAAGTCTTATTAACCATAGGAGATAAGAATGGATGAGAACTAAAAGACAACAGGTTCTGAAGACGTCCAAATGTTTTGTTAGGATGAAAGCACTAAACCTGCTCTCATGCTTTACTTTGTTATTTTATTCTTTAGTGGTGTTAATAATAAAGTTCTGTTTTAATGGACTTTGGATCATTTGTTGGTGGATTTAAAACATTCTATTTGCATGGGAATGTAACAGCTGGTTTATTTTTGTGGCTACTACATTGGACCTGATTTAAGATTCAGTCTTTGATTACAGTGAGTTTATTCAGAAGACAACTTCTGTTTCATGTGTACTGTTGAAGTAATTTGTTGCTCAAACACTGTTAACTGTTTTTAATTTTTATTTACTCTTTATCTGTAACTCCTTGGTATTCCTCATGCATTGTGCTTACCATTATACACTGAATATCAGCAGTCCATCAGCCTCACAAACTCAGCAGTGCTTTCGGCTGACAGCTACCATTTGTCTTTGCCACATTCACTCTACCTGGGAAGAGATTCTCTAGAATATAAATATACATTGAATATTGGCAGTCCATAAGCCTCACAAACTCAACAGTGGTTTCATCTGACAGCTACCGTTTCCCTTTGCAGCAGTCGTGATACCTGGAAAAAGATTCTCTAAATATACATTGAATATTGTCAGTTCATCAGCCTCACAAACGCAGCAGTGCTTTCGGCTGACAACTACCTTTTCTCTCTGCAGCATTCATGCTACTTGGGAAGAGATTCTATATAATATAAATATATATTGAATATCGGCAGTCATAGCTCTCAACCTTCCATCTCCAAAATGAGGAACACTAGCCCTCCTAATGTGGAACAAATGGGCAAAAATGTGGAAAACATACTAATGACTTACTAACAGCTTCAACTAAGAAGGTCATAGGATGGTTAAAATATGCTGGTTTTACTTATTTTAATGAATTAACATGATTCATTTCTATTTACAATGGATTTCACTAAAAACATTCCTAACACTGAATGTGTGACAGAGTATTTTAATGTGGAACTTTGAGGAACTTCGAGGAATGTGAACTTTTTAAGACCCCAAATGAGGTACGTTCCTCATAATGAGGTACACTTGACAGGTATTTCGGCAGTCCATCAGCCTCACAAACTCAGCAGTGCTTTCAGCTGACTGCTACCATTTCTCTTTGCCGTGTTCACGCTACTTGGGACGAGAGTCTCTAATGTAAAGTGCGTTATTCCCTGGGAACTTCTTTCACAATAAACTACCTTTTTTATTTTAGTTATTTGCTGGTCTACTCCTGTGTGCACACTTGCCGGGATGATTTTTGGCCTGGGTCCCCTCCCCTTTTGCTGTACTAATATTGGTTTGCTATTTTCCCTTTAAGCCTGCAGCCTCAGCGAGTTTTTTCATAATTTTTGGCAGTGTTATTTTTAACATACTGCATACTGTTTTTATGCAGTCTGCCAGCTCACATTTATTACAAAAGTAGCTCCTTAGTTTAATTTGCAGTCTGCTTCCTTCTTTTGTGCAGACGGGCTTTGTCCTAAATCATTTATTTTGAAACTCACAGTTCCTTCTTTTTTCCTTTGGTAGCCCATTTCCTACTGCAGTCTGATTTGAGTTTTATCCTGTTCAAATTCTCCCTCCCACTGATTGATTATTTCTGAAGTCTGCTGATTTCATCTATTGCCTTGGTCAGTCCTTTCTAAACTCTCTCACCTTAACCTTTCTTCATCAACCATCTCTTGGTTTAATAGCTACCTCTCTGACAGATTGCAGTCTGTTAAATGGCTCTCTATTCTTTCTCCCTTCCTCCCTATCAAAATGGGAGTCCCACGAGGCTCAATACTAGGTCCCTTTCTCTTTAATATTTTCACTAACCAACTTTACATATCTTGTCCTCAGTCATCCCTTGTACAGTGTGCTGATAACTCCACACTCATCTCTATTGCTGACAACCCCTCTGACCTGCACACTCTGACACAAAAATCTTTCAACTTCACTGAAAAATAGCTTGTTAATAACCAACTCATACTGAACCCCAAAAGGACAAAACTTCTACTCTTCCTCCCTAAATCCCTCTCCCACCTTAAATCCACTTTCATAATTTCTTCCCTTAATAACACTAACATCATAGCAGAAACCCGCGCTAAGTTTCTTGGTGTAATCCTAGACGACCAACTTAAACTTGAACTCCATGTGCTATACTGTATCAAGAAAACCCACCAAAAGCTTAGCCTACTGTATAGAAACAAAAGGTTCCTCACAACTGACTCCAGAATCTCTCTTGCCCATGCTTACCTCCTCCCAAACCTCTTCTATGGCCATGCTTACCTCCTCCCAAACCTCTTCTATGGCTCGCAAATATTACTTAATATGTAGTCTTCCAAAACAAAGGATATTGTTTAGAGTAGGAAATGTTAGCCTCTACCATGTAGTACAAACAATCACTACAACAAAAGTGCTAGATTTGCTGCCAATCTGCCTTCTAAATCTCACCACTGTCATGCTGTTAGGACACTCAACTGGCTTAAGTTTCCCCACCAACTTCTGTTTACTCAACTACTCATCATCCATTCTGTCCTGTTCAAACCCTTCTCCTGCCCTAACATCTCCCCTATTGTCTCTCTCTACATCCCCCCCCCCCTGAGAACCCTCAGAAGCTCAGAACAATGTCTGCTACAGATTTATAAACCCAGAAAAATCCAGTGGCCACATTCTCTACAGCTATAATCCTGCTCTTTCATGGAACAAGCTTCCCATGACCCTAAGAAATATTTCCCAGGTCTACATTTTCAAAAAAGCTCTCAAACTACCTAAGCAACACCTTGACTTGTCACTGTAATCACCCCGCTTGAATCCCATCCTTTCTACCCCCTTACTGTTCACCCTTCCTACACTTCTTCCTTCACCTCCTGTATCTTTTAGTCAGTATCCTCTTCATATGATAAGACAGTCTCCATCTGATGTCCATACTCCTTTTCTTAAAACTTGAAACCTGCTCCCTATATCCTATTTATTTTACATTTGTTAACCGGGGGGTGTCTGAGCTGAAAAGGCCCTTTTTCAGCAGCTGCCCAAGGAGAAAAGCTCCACATAGAAAAATTACAGATGCATTTAGACATGATCAGTATACACACAAATTACAAAAGACATGTTTTTACAGTGGTATGCAGCACATCAACAGTTACAGTGGAGATTGAACAAATACAAAAATATTTAAAAATAAAGGTACTTAATAGATTTGTGGTGTACAGCTGAAATTTGGAACATAGGTAGAATACATACATAGTACACAGGTACAGTACATACATTGTAGATTAGCCAGTGTTTGTGAGAATAGTTTTCAATCTTACTCAAGTACTCTAGGTTTAGCATTTTGTACCTTATCCACTTTCACTAGCCTGGGGAGCAATCATGGCACTGCCAACTTTGCTTGAAATGTTGCCTGATGAGGTCTTTAAAGGAGGCTTTGGATGATGTGTTTTGAATGCTAGTGGGACAGAGTTCCATTTTATAGCCACTGAACTACTATATAGTGCATCTCCAACGCTGTTGTAGCTGTTGGTGACTTCTAGTAGTAGTTTGCTTGATGATCTAAGAGGCCTTTTGGCTGAGTGATGTTGTACTAGGTTTTTGAGGGCAAGACACTTATTGGGGAGGTTCATAGGTTCATAGGTTCATACTAGGCTATCTGCCCGAGGGCATTTATAAGCCTAGCCAGTGACACTGAGGTAATTCCTGGGATCCATTGGTCAAGATTTCTCTTGAACAAGTGTGGCTCTGATGGATCTAGATTTTCATCAAATACAGATTTTGAGACCCTTTGGGTAATAGAATGACAGGTAATAGAATGACAGAGGCAGAGCTGATTGTAGGTTAGGAGGTTGGGCAGTTCAAGCTAGTGGAGCTGTCTCAAAGCAGTACAGTGATGAGTTCTATATGAGCAATTGCAGCAAAGCGGGCAATTCTGTTATAGCAGGCTTCCATTTTGCTTAGTTCCGTTTTGTTGAGATTAGTCAGAATGGGAGATGCATAGAGTAGGGTGGATAGAAGTTGGGAGCGAGCAATGGCTGATCTTGTGTTGTTGGTAAGAAATGGTTTGATACGGTAGAGTGATCCCAGTTTGGCATGCACTTTTTTAATAGTTAAGTTGAGATGACTATCAAATTTTAGGTGTGAGTCTGTGGTTATTCCCAATAGCTTAGCCTGTGCCACTGGAGCGATTGGAGTAGATAGCGAATTGGCTGTTATCTGTGTTTTTGTTAGAACTGGTTATAATCATAAGCTGAGTTTTCTTTGGATTGAGGATAAGTTGGGCTTTGGTTAGGTAGTTTTCAACGTCAGAGAATACTAGTTGAGTTGTTTGCAGGAGGGTGGGAATGTTTTGTGCAGCACAGATTAAGGTTGTGTCATCCGCATACTGAATGATATATGCATAATGTGTGGAGGTATGGAGGTCATTTGTGAAGATTGTGAATAGTAGCAATCCTAAGATAGAGCCCTGTGGAACTCCTATAGTTATGGGCAGCTGAGGAGAGAGAGAATTTTCCCATTTCACAGCTTGGTAACTGTCAGTTAAGTAGCTTTGGAACCAGGTAAGAGTGGAATTTGATAGGTGATACTGGTTTAGTTTGTTTAGCAGGATTTGGTGTGGGACTGTGTCAAATGCTTTGGACATATCCAAAAAAAAGTTGACACCTGCAGGCCTTCATTTTTGAGACGGTTTACTATGTCTGTGAAGCAGAGGAGGGCTGTAGTGGTACTATGGGCCGGTCTGAATCCACCAAGACAAGAGTAAAAAGTAAGTATTACTTTACAAATCTGAACACTTTAAACAAATTCCTGAGGTCTAATGGCTTACCAGCAAGCAGAATGCAATTGCTGAAGAGCACTTGTGTCCTGGTGGGAGACTAGAAATTTAAGGATGGCTCCATGCTCAGCAGGATTCTAATATAGACTTAGTATTGGGGGAGGGATATAGCACAAGGGGTGTAAACCAGGTGGAATGCAAAGAAACCAGAGAGGCAATCAGTGGAAAACTATCAGTGAAGGCCTCAGAGGGGCTAAGTAAGAATTCAAACTACCTGTAAAGTGAAGGAGAGAAGAGACAGCAAACGTTATTAAGGTTAGGAGTGTATCTTCACTTTGACTTGCTGATTAGTAACCAGTTTGTGCACAGATTAGAGTAGGGAGATACAGTAGCAATGAAGGGGAATGTACAGAGATGCAAATAAATAGGTGGGCCTCCAAGTGATACAAACTAAGGCAGAAAGCACTGAGAGGGCTGCTTGATGGTTAATTTAGTCACAGGGATCTGAATTAAATGTATACTGTCTATTGGACAGTTAGGATTACTGCACTAGCTGGGGGGGGGGCACAAGGCTACAACAGTCAGTTTTATTAGCATGCTGAGAACTACTAAGAAATACTGCTAATGTAATAGCTTGACTCTCATAAAAAATACAGGTAGAATGCCTGGGTGGTCTGACCCTGCTCTTGAGGCTCAAAATGTATATCCTTGTTTAGTTTTGCAGTACTGATTCCTTCTTGTACTGTATGCATACCTCTCAGCTGTCCCTAATTTTCAGGGATGTCCCTGATTTTTGACTCCCATTTTTGCTCTGTCCCTCTGAATCCCTCCTAAAACTACTGACTTTGGGCAGAAAGGTGATGAATTACACTTAATGAATAATGACAATAATTAAGAGTTATACACTTCTTTTACTTCAGAAAAGATGCATCAATTCATATGCTCTAATTCTGTCAATGTTTCAACTTAATAGCACTAATATTTTGTGTCCCTGATTTTTTTCTTGACTTTTCCCTGATTCTGTTCAAATTTGTCCCTGATTAGTTGAGAGGTCTAACTGTATGGGTGGAGTAGTAGCCACAGACTGCAGATTTGCTTGAGTGTGCTCCTGCTCTTGAGGCTCAAAATGTATATCCTTGTTTAGTTTTGCAGTACTGATTCCTTCTTATACTGTATGGGTGGAGTGGTAGCCGCAGACTGCAGATTTGCTACAGTGTGCTCAGCAAGCAGAATGCAATTGCTGAAGAGCACTTGTGTCCTGGTGACTATAATTTGTTCTCTGTATTATAATTCTTCTAATATAATTCTATAATTTACCTGTTAATTTAAATAAGAACACTTCCCGTAACTAAACTGACTAGTAGCATTTTGTAATTTACTTAGGATCACTGATTACAATCTAGCTGTTTTTACCTGCTTTTGTTTACTACTTTTGTATTAATGTTGTTTTTCTTACTAGTACTGTAATGTTTGTTTACCTATTTTATTTTAATTGTTCTAATCTTACTTAGTTCTGCTGTGAAGCTTTTCTCCCCGGGCCTTCGCTGAAAAAAGGCAATAGCTCAGTCAAACTATCCTAGTCAACAAATGTGAAATAAATACTTTTGTTTTCACAGAGGTTCTCCTTTTCGATTCACACTTACTTTCAGACACTGCCAATCCAAATTAATTTTATTGTTTGTGAAATTTGGCGAGAATGACGGGCACATTTTAAAAAAAAAAGTAACAAAGGTACTAAGAACCTGAATAGCCTAGCAGCCTGATGAAAAGTCTATCCATATTCAGGGGCGGCTCATGCTATAGGACTGCAGCCCCCGCCTCCAGCTATGGCAAGAAGAAAAATAAAATAAAATGATCAGTCACGAGTTCTCGAAATCTGCGCATGCATGATTGGAGTTCCTGAAACTCAGAGAACTCCAGACTGCTGTGTCATCAGTCCGGATAGGGGGAAAGGCATCTCTGCCCTGCAGATGCTCGGAAGTCTATGCGGTGACGACCGAATAGAACGGAAGAACTCCGGACTTCATCGTCTGCAGGCTGGAGCCTATTCTTGCGGGGAAACCCAGAGGACAGTAGGGACTTGAGGATACAGTGCAGCTGTAGATGGAGCAGGTACGTGTGTGTGTGTGTGTGTGTGTGTGTGTGTGTGTGTGTGTGTGTGTGTGTGTGTGTGTGTGTGTGTGTAGAATGCCCCAGTTGCTATATACTGGTGGCTAGAGAACTCGGGATACATGGTGGTGGGTAGAGAATACCGCAGGCTTGAACCCTGTACCTTGGGCCCAGGTGGCAAGAGCCTGAATTCTCTACCCACCACCATTTGTAAAAAATTTGCAGATTCTTGCCTCGTATTTGTTCTGTTCTGTTCCTCATAAAATCTGTGGTTTCTGTATTTTTGTTTCCTTACACAGTCAGCAGTGCAGTGGTAGCATTGTTGCCTGACAGCTACAGGTTCTCTGGTTTGATTGTTGGCTGGGATGCCTTCTGTGTGGAGTCAGCATGTCCTTCCTGTGTTTGTGTGGGTTTCCTCTGGGTGCTCTGGTGTCCTCCACCCATCTTACAAAGACATGTGTCTGGAGTGTTTCTCCATGGGCCTCTGCTGAAAATTGGCTTTTGTTCCAAGTCGGACTTTTCTGGTTAACAAATGTTTAAAAGTGACAGGCATTTGAACTTCAGACTTCATATTCATCAGAAAGTACATGGTAACACAAAACCTTTTATTCTAGCAATTTTCTAAGTTTATAAGATAGATATTTGAAATGTGTCCCTATTTTTGGGACTGTATTCCCCTGTTATTGGCTTTGTCCAGGTTTTTTGTGCTAAAGTTGAGACCTATGGTGAGAACTGAATTCACTGAATATATTTGGGGGCTGTATTCCCCCATTACTGGCTTTGTCCAGATGTTTTTTGCTAAGAGGTTGAGAGCTATGGTGAGAACTGAATTCACTGAATATGTTTGGGGGCTGTATTCCCCCATTACTGTCTTTGTTCAGGTGTTTTGTGCTAAGAGGTTGACAGCTATGGTGAGAACTGAATTCACTAAATGGTAGCCATTTAAGTTTCAGTCTTCCTCTCTTTCACAAAACAGCTGATTTGGCATAGTGATGTGTTGCTCTGTTTTGCACAGGGTCCTGGATTCAAGACTTGGCAGTGAAATGTATGGTGGTAACACAGCAGTTTAATCTAGCAACTTTCCAACATTATACAAGCAAAGTTTAAAATGTGTCCCTGGTTTATGGGCTTTTGTCCCCCCCCCCAATAAATGTGGGCTTTTTCCAGATTTCTTGTGCTGCAAAGTTCAGAGATACAGCTGAGTGTCGAGTAGATTTTTCAAGGAGCCGAGAGCTGCAAGGGAACAAAAGTTTAGTGATGCTTATGCTGAGTATGCTTGCATTGCTAATAGCACAACAGGTAGTGTACTTGCTTTTGATGCAGAAGGCTGTGGATTCTACTCCCACATTAGGTAGATGCATTGCTGATACTGTATTGTGTTGTAAAGGGGGGAGGATGCTTGCAGTCCTTTTTGGAGAAGATACCTAGTAACTATGAACCTGTTATCAGTTTGCCATCCATTCCCCTATTGCAATATTACTAGCTTATCATTTTTTAATGTAACATAGGCATTTATTCCTCAAGGGCAATACAATCAGGAAAGTGTATCAAAGAACATGTGTATGTTTCGTGTGGAAGGAGCCTGTGATTTGAAAACAGCCCAAAGTTAATCCTTACCTGCCACTGGCAAAATGTATTTTCTTTGAATGTGGGTTTCAATGCTGTTTCAATGATTATAAGTTTCAAGGGCAGAGAAGTTTTAATGTTAACTCTATTTTCATTGTGAGACTGCATTGCTTTGTTTAGCAGATACCTATTAGTGTTTGTGCTGTAAAATGCAAAATAAAACTTTTAAATGAAATCCAAATCCTCGCAGAAGTAAAGCGGTATGCACATTATAGTGTTTATGGTAAATGGGGCGAAATAACCAAGGAATGAGACATTGGAATGGCTGCAGGGGTAGGCTCCATTAAACCATGATTTTGTGAGGGGGGGGGAGGGCAGCAAACTCAGACAGCCCCCGGCTGAACTATACCTCTCAACTGTCCAGATTTGTTGCAGAATGAATAGATTTTTGCTTCTTATTTTTGGTTTATTTCTCATAAAATTTGTGGTTTTCTGGCAAATCATATAGGAATGAAGTCACTAAATAATGACATACATTGAGTTTCAGACGTCATAACCTTCAGAAAAATGCATGCTAAAGCAAGACCTGTTATTCTATCAACTACGTTTATACAAGAGCAATTTTTAGTACTGTTTGTATGTTCCACCAATATATTTGGCCTTGTCCAGATTTAATGCATTAAGAGGTTTAGAGGTACGTACAAATAAATCACTTTATAGAATTAGGAATATCCAAACTTCTCAACTGTCCCCAATTTTGGCTCAAAATGTTGCTCTCCCCCTAATAATCCCTTCGCAAAATGGCAATTTTGGAAGAAAACGTGGAGGATTTACAATTATAAATAACTGTAATGAACAGAGTTATAGATTACTTTTATTTCAGAAATGCATATATATTCTCTTATTTTGTCAGCTGCTCTAGTTAACAGTACTAATATTAAAAAGGTGTCCCTTCTTTGACAGGTTCCCAGCTGTATTTATATTTTTGCATCACATTTTTGGTCCATTTTTCATAAAATTGTGGTTTTCTGGGAAATTACTGGCAAATCATTAAAGATTGAAGTTAAAAAATAATGTCAGACATTTGAGTTTCAGATTTCATAACCTTCAAAAAATTCAAACTTAATGCAAGACCTACTACTATTCTATTATCTTTCTAAGTTTATAAGAGCAACATTTAAACATTGTCCTTATATTTGGGCATTTGTCTGACTTCTATGTATGGCTTTGTCCAGATTTCTTGCTATGAGGTTGAGAGGTATGAGCGTCAAAGCCATCATCATCAGACAGAGACATATCAAATTGTGACATACTTGTTGCACCCCACTCTCTCATGTAGTAACTCTGGATGTGTCCAACCAAGGCAAGGAGCAGTTATGCAGTGTAAGTGTGCAGAGTATTCTCCCAACCAACGTAGACACTAGTACGACAGGGGCTTTTCATCTGTCCTTGATTTTGCAGAATGTTCTGGTTTTCTGTCATATTTTCATACTGTTGATTTATGCTTCTTATTGTTCACAAAAGGCATGCTGTCACAGTGCCCTGTTACTCTGTGTTTAAGTAGCAATGCTTTAATTACCATCGGGTAAGCTTGTCGGAGATTGTAAGATGCAAGTAAGCTTTAATAGGCATACTGTTAAAGCATTACCAACATTGAAAGCCTTTTTGTTGTTGCCATGCAGAGAATATTTACATAACTAGATAACGTATAAGCATTGGGTATTGAAATGCATATGGCAGTATTTGTAATAAAGGGCAGAATTACAGTATTTTCAGAAGCTCATTACATTTGTTGGAGACTTGCAGTCATCTTTGCAGGCTTTACCCTTAAACTAAACAGAATGCCAATCTATTGTGTGGTCCATAACCTGTGCAGTAATCCTTTAAGCAATTTATCTTGAGCTTGTTTCTTGTTTGCTGTTCATTTTTTACTTTGATCATGTCTTCTCCATGAAACAAGTAGATAGTTGTCAGGCAGCAGGTCTTTTTTGGATAAGAAACATTTTACAAGTGGGGGTATCACAGTGATTGCTACTTTTCAGCATGTTACTTAGTACTTTTATAAACAGCAGGTCTTTTTTGGATAAGTAACTTTTTTACAAGTGGGGGTGTCACAGAGATTTCTGCTTTTCAGCATGTTATTTAGTACTTTTATAAAGCTGAATATAAATTATAATTAGAACTGCAGTGCAAGGAGAAGTGGTTTGAGTTGTGCTGCTTGTTTTTTTCTACATGATTTTGACTGGCATTCCAGAAATGTATTTAAAAAATAATTTATTTTTTCATGCCTCACAACCTTTTTGTTTCCATCTAGATATGAAGTAAGCTGTTATGTAGCCAATGCATTGAAATATTTTTTTCTTCTACACTTCACTTTGTCTTGATTGGACTCTCGTAATGCCAGTTTGGCACCCAGGGCCGCGTATTTAATTAAAGTTCCAGTTGTGGTTTTCAGTGTAGCTCCATCCCTTTTTAGCTGGCCACACCCCTGCCCATTGGCCCCACACATTCAACTGTCTCCTGCAGCACCCCTTTCATTTGAAGTCACTAGCTGCCACTGTCCATATTACAATAAAACAACAGGCACCACTTTGGGAATATAACAAGAATAAAGGTGTAACTACCTACAAATTTTTTGTACTACATGGTAGAAGCTAACATTTCCTACTTTAAACAATGGCCCTTGTTTTGGCAGCTGAGTATTTCTGTGCCGTGGCACCAACTTACACCATGTTGACCCAGGACCGAGTAGCAAGTAAATCAAGTGTTGGAAAATATGATGTGGAGTGGGTGAGTAAAAAGGACAGTAGGCTGTAATCTTGCTGTCCTGAAAGGAGGAAATAGAATTAGGATGAAGTAGTGTGACAACTTTCTCTAGTGGAAATGGAGATAAAATATGTTGACAGTGCATCATAGGAATAGACATGTATTGAAAAGGACACAACCAGACTATGCCCAAGTAACTGTATTTTTGTAGCCCAAGGAGTAGGAAAGAATAGGATAGGTCAGGAATTGAAAATCCCCTCCTATCCTGCAGTATGATAATGATACTCATTATCATCATGAATATGACCCTCTCTTGAGAGTATGAAAGGTTAAAAATTGAGTATAAAGTGTTTGGAGAAGAAATAACAAAAAGTGAGATTTTTGGGAGCAGATTATAAAAGGAGATGAGGTAATAAAATGGGATGAAGCTAGACAAGCTTTTGGATTATTGAACTCAAACCAACTTGCATATACAGGTCTAATGTTAGAATTAATAACCACAGATGTGGAAATGATAACTGCAAGAAATAACCTGTAAGAAAAGTTGCAGTAGTTCCAATAAACTAGGCTCACATGAAAACACAGTTGTTTATTTAAAATTGTAGTAGTAGCAAAGATCAGTTGGGAAAAGAATAACTAAATAGATAGGCATCCAATGTTTAACCAGCCGTTGACAGAAGCTCAAATGCAGTAGCATAAAATTAATCTGTATGTGATGAAATAAACATGAACAATATTTTATTCATTTTATAAATAGTTATTGAAGTACAAGCCGCTAATCTACTTATATATTATTTTAATATTCAAATATATGTTGAATAATACTTCCCATTAGGAAATTACTTAATTTTTTCAAAGTTTAACTGCTCTCGTTTTTAACAAGGAATTTATTGACACAGTCCCAATTAATCCCAGAAAATTTGTGGGCATTCAGCTGAAGTTGCCATAACAATTCCTTGTATTCTAAGCAATTTTCCCAAGCACCCCATCTAGGATCATGTACCACGGTTTCTAGGATTCCAAAAACAAAATTCATGAAGCTGTTACAAACCAAACAGTATCAAAATATAGCATTCTTATTAGCTTTATTAATATCATATAAATGTCAGAATTCAAAGAGGATATGTAATAGCTGGATTGTCATTTTATTGAGTCCTGGTCTGTATTCAGCATTATTCCATAATTGCCAAAAATAGTTCCCTGGTTTCAAGCCACTCAATCCATGGTCCATCTCTCGGGTAAATAGTAACTCTTCTCAATACAGAAAATAAAAAAAATTATGCCCTGTGGATATTTCAGTAAAGTTGTTCAAATAAACATTATTAGCAAGCTTCCTGTAGATACCATGGATACATTTGTATATTCTATACCTCAAGTCCCTTTTAGTTTTCCCAATATAGAAAGATGGACACTTCTTCAACATTGCAATATAAACAACACTCTTCAACTCACAGTTAAAGCAGCCCTTACTAGTCAAGTTACCATAATTATGAATTGAAACAGTGCTGCCCTCTATAATTTAGGTACATTGACAACATCTCCCACATTTAAATGTACCATGTTTCCCTCGTGTACTAATTGTATCACTTTTGTACAGCCATATAATTTTTAAAACTCTACTTCTTATAAATGAACTTGGGCTAGTTCCCATTTTTTTATCATGTCAACACTATGGGTAAAATATCCTAGTTTTTATTCATTACTTTCTCAACAGCCTAATTATCTATTTCTCAGGACCATCAATCTTGTAAAGGATTTTTTGGAAACATTATACCAAAATTTAAATAATTGTTTCCCAAAAGTAGTAAGCACATTCAATATTTTCTTTATTATAAATTTAATGATATATATCTTCTAAACATTTACAAGGATAATTTCTTCTATGCAATATATTTTTAAAGTCATAACCTCATTTTTAAAAATTATATTATCAGAAACCATTCTGGATAGATGAATCATTTTCTCTTAAGTGTCTTTTAATTAAATAGATGATAACTATTAAATGAAGTAGGGGATTAAAATATATGAGCTTTTGCATACCACTCAAGTGTCTAGATTTTCACAGAATGTCCAGATTTCTGCCTCTCATTTTTGGACTGTCTGTCATAAAATTTGTGGGGTTTTTTTCTAGAAAATCATTGATAAATTATTTCACTAAATAATAACTGGCATTGGAGTTTGACAATATATCTTTGAAAATGCATGTGAATGCAAAACTTTTTAGTATATTACCTTTCCAAGTTTTTAAGTGCAGTATTTAAAATTTGTCCCTATTTTGGACCTTCGTTCCCTGACACCCCCCCCCCCATTATTTCTGGCTTTGTCCAGATTTTTTGCTCTCACATGTTGAGAGGTGTGGGCTTTGAGATATATATAATTGCATACGTGTGTGTGTGTGTGTGTGTGTGTGTGTGTGTGTGTGTGTGTGTGTGTGTGTGTGTGTGTATAAATAAATAAGTATGCATTCTCCATATACGTGCGTATGTATGTATCTATGTATGTGTGTGTGTGTGTGTATATATATATATATATATATATATATATATATATATATATATATATATATATATATATTAGATACAAAATTGTTCTTACCCATTTCTTTTGTTAACTCCAAATCAAGATACCACAATTTTTCAAATGAATTTGCTTGGGTGAAATAAAAGAACCAAGTAGAAGACTTAATATATTGGCCAAACTGTTCTTATTTATTAACCATATCCATCCAAAAATATGCATATTGTCCAAAAAGCATGTAAAAAGTGTCCATCATCATTGAAATTCTGAATTAAAAACAAATTTCAGTTCCCATTCTTTTAGGACAATATTGGCAAATACTGGGGCATAACTGGCTCACATAGCAACCTCAATTATTTTGCTGAAAATACTTTTTTCCAAAAAATATAAAATTGTTTTAGGAACAATTTCCATCAATACACAGACAATTGATATTACAGGTAACTAAAGCATTGTTGTCCACCAAACATAAAGTCAGTCAAGTTCCACAGTGTGAAGAATGACAGTAAATAAACCTTTAACATCTATTGTAACAAACAATAACTCATCGTGGTATAACTCTACAGTTGTCTTTTTAAGAAAATCCCATGAGTTTTTTTATAAATGTGGAAAATGTTCACATAGTCTTTTCATTTTAAAATTGACATATTTAGCAATAGATGTATTTTATAACCCCTAGCAGGTACTAATGGTGTTAATGCTGGGTCGTAAATATTTTTATAAAGTTTAGGGATGTCAGAAATTGTTGGTATAAAAGGTTTGTGCACTTTTAAATATTTATAGTCAGTTTCATTATCTCATTAATTTTATAATGTATAAACAATCATCAGTTTTACTATAAACCGTATTAATTTAATTTTTGAAACTTTCTGATATGCATCATCAATAAGTAACATAAGCATTTTACCAATATAATGAAAGTGATTAATCACAACCAGGCAACCCCGTTCATCTGGTTTCATAAGTCTAATTGTTGTACCTGAACAAATGTGCATTAACAATTCTCATTCCTTTTTATCTTAATTAAACCAGGATAATTCACATTTAGGTTTCAAAATTTTCTAATACCTTGCTCACAAATCTTTTCATACAAATTCATAGTAGGGTGTGTGTGTGTGTGTGTGTGTGTGTGTGTGTGTGTGTGTGTGTGTGTGTGTGTGTGTGTGTGTGTGTGTGTGTGTGTGTGTGTGTGTGTGAGAGAGAGCAAGTGTCCTCTTCCTATATAACACATAGTCACTACTGTTATTACTTTATCAGAATTTGGAAACCGTAAAGCAAAGTTCAACTTCCAAATTAAAAGTTTTAAATCGATCAACATCTGAGATGCTTGCTTTGTGTGAATGAGGATGTACCTCTTTTGAAATAAATTAAAATGTTCAGAAGTAAATTAAAAATGACTAGAATTACAAATATTTTAAAGGTATGAAAATCATTTGAAATGACGTCCATGGTATTCTTCTGGGTATACCCCCTCCATCCCCGACACAATCCTCAAGTCATGGTCAGCCGATTCCATACCTGTTGCCCCAGTTGTTGGAGACTGAGTAAAATGGATTCCTTAGCTATTCTGATAGCCAGAGTTGGGGGGGGGGGGGCTAAAGGGGCTGCATCCTTCTCTTCCTGCTGGTTGGATGTTCCACTAGTTGAATATTTAATCATGATATGATTTTTACCAGGACTAAAGGCCTCATTCATATTAATAATTTTTGGAGTGGTGTATGCTTGATTATTCACATACTCATTTTTATCCCTCTCCATTTGCTTATCCTTTTTGTTTTTACTTTCTTTACACATAGCTTCTACTTTTAAAAAGATACAATTGTTTTTATGTCCATAAGTCCCAAGCAAGAAATCAGTGGTAATAGATTTGGCAAATTGTGTTACATCATATACTAACTTGTCCATCTCTTTGTCATTTGCCTTCATAAGCACTTCCATTTGCCTTCATAAGCACTTCCATTAACTTGCAGCCATGCTTGTCAAAAAGCGTAAATCCAGCCCTTTGAATATCCCATATGGATACTTTCAATATCGCAAACATTTTAGACCCTTCCTTGAAATAATGCATTCCCTAAATTAGCTATTTTCATGTTGAAGCTTCCTGTATTTCTGTATTTATTTTCTCAAATGTTAATAGCTGTCCATTCAGGGTTTTACTGTTCATGCTATTGGTGCATCCTAATTCTAGCTGTTCCTTAAAACAAATGTCTATGGCATATTTGTTAAACACCCCACCCTCTTGTGATAAATTGGGGAAACCTATTATTATATTCAAGCCAAAAATAGAGTTTTTCTGAATTTCTGTCAGGGCATAATTCCATTGCTACACTTCGAGTTACAGTCTCTCTTGAGAAGGATATCAATTGTAATGCAAGAATACCCTGGTGTTACTCATTGAATTTGTAACCAAAACTGATTGGGAATTTAGCACAAATGGTGACTTACTTCTCAGTAAACCAAATCCAATTGTACAGTTTGTTGTGGTGCCTCTGCTGAACCCAGAGATGACATAACCGTCTACTGATGCATAAAACTCCTAGAAAATGGTGTCTACATCAGTGATGGTGAACCTTTTTGGTATGGAAATGCCTAACTTGACTCTGTTGGTGTGTTGCACCACCCAAACAAAAATAAATAAAAGCACAAAATAAGTAAAATAAATGAATAAAAAATAAATAAAACGGCATAGCTATCAATACATCAGGGATAAATTTCAACGGAACCAGGGACAAATCTAGAAATAAGACATGGACAGTTTTTAAACTACTAGTAGTATTAATTTGAGACACTGACAGAAAAAAAATATTCCTTTTCTAAAAGTAAAATAAGTCTATTAAGTGTACAAAGTCGCCAGTTTTAGGAGGGATTAAGAGGGACAGTTGAGAGGAATGTAAAACAGCACACACTTAGAAATGCAGACTCCCTTTGCAGAAGTGTAACCACGAAGAGAAATGCAGACTCCCTTTGCAGAAGTGTAACCACGAAGAGAAAACAATGTCATCACTGCCCTTTGCAGACTCTGAGACAGTATATCGAAATAGTCTTTGAGGTTAATAACTTCCTTACTTCTGCAGAGGTGTTGTTGAACTGGCTCCTGGCACAAAATAATTCAGTGCACTTCACATGAACAATAATGCAAAAGCAGTTTCTTTGGTAACTCAGGTGTTGGTGAATGCTGACATATCACCCAGAGAATTGTGGTGTCACCTCTGACACGCATGTCATAGGTTTGCCATCACTGGTCTACATCTTGCAACCCAAAATTTAAAACCAAGAACCATCTGCAACAGTCATTTATTATTAAATAAAAGCAAAAACAGTTCTGCACTTTTCCTTAGTTCAAATGGACTTCTGATTCAGAAACAGGTTCTTTGGAAACATGTATTTCGGGAATGTACAGAGCTGATTTAGTACAGAAATTACTTGAATAGTATGCTGAGACTTGTACCTGGAATATTTTTTGAACACCTTTACTAAATTATCACTTAAGACATAGGCAAACATGCATTAACAGAAACAAAACAAAGAATTTTATTTTTCTCCCTTTACATACATTATAAATTGCATATCTTTTATTTTTCTTTCTTTGTAATTATCATCAGTTCAACTTTACATGAATTGCTGAATTCCTGCCTTCCTTTAAACCTCATTTGTCCTCCTGAGCATTATTCTGCATGTATTGTTCCCACAATTTCCATTTATTTTGTATGTAATTTGCTTCTTTCCCTTTCTATAGATCTCTCTTCCAGTTCTTTAATCTGTTTTCTAATACTCAATATTTCAAATACAGTTGGTTTAGACTTTGATTTCCATTTTCTAGTAAATTGTTTTTTGGCAGCCAACAGAATTACCCATAATAAGTCCCTACTATGTTTAGGCAATTCAGATCCTGTGTCCCAACTGAAAAAAATATGTCCTTGGTTGCTGCTAGTTGCTCACCCAGTATTTCTAACAGAGTACTATGCAGGGAAGTTTTAAAATTTGCCAACTCGCTACACTCCCAAAACACGTTACCAGTTACCTCTTTCTTCTGCATCAAAACTCCAACATTTGCTATCTATCTGACTAAAAATTCTTTGGTGTCTAATTTTGGGATTTAAAAATACCTGTGCAAATACTCTCAAAGATCTAAAACTTTCTGGACTTTGTTGCACACTTGGGATCATTATTTATGTTCTTTTTTTTTTCTCATGTAAATTGCTTTTCCAGCCTCTCTTCCAATCTTTTCTGACCTCTTCTGATTGATTCCTATAGTTATCATGAAATATTCTATATGTCCTACTAATTATCCCTTTTTAACATTAACTTCTGTTCCAGATTCAGTAAACTCAACCAGTGCAGATCTGTCATTTAGGATTCTCCTATCCCTTTCTCTTTGTCTATACTCTGATATCATTCCCTGGTAGTGAAGGCAGTCTCCAGATTACAGTCCAAATCCAAATGTCTTCTTAGCCTCTTGCCATTCTGCCTCTATACTTATTTGTTCCCAATACCTTGGTTCCTTTGCCAGCTTCCTCCAGTAAATTCCAGCCCTCTCTTGCCTATTCTCAGTACTCCTAATTGCAGTCATCCCTTTTGGCAGAATCTGCTTTCTCCGTTCATGTGTTGTCTTAGTTCTTAGTATACTTTTTTCTATTTTATGAATATAGCATTTCCCTTTTTAATTTCTCCAAAGCTTTTGGGTTTCTAATACCATGACGGGAATGGCCCCATTCATAAGTCAATGTATGATTAAAGTTCATGAAATTAGTATTGTTTCAGTCTTTGATGTCAGCCAGAAGTGCTCTTTGCAGCACCAGCAATGTGCCCAGTTATGACTTCTCCTGCAATTCGTATGGAGTTTCATATTTAGAGATGTTACCAATACGTTTGTAGATTCTTTTGTTGTAAGACCTGTTGCTCCTACTACTATTGGAACTGTCTGAGTATCTTTATTTCACATTGCTGTCGTTTTGAAAATCCTGATGTTTTATGACCTTGTGTCTCTCTCTACACATGACACTGTAGTCACTGGGTGTAGCGATTTCAAGGATCAATGCTACTTTTGTCTTCTTTTCATGGGCAACTATATCTGGTTTTCTTGCATCTGTCTTTTGATCTGTTTGTAATGGGTGATCCCATGAGATGTAGACTTCATTTTCTATTATGCTTTGTGTCTCATGCTTTCAGTGTTTATCAGCTACTTCAGTATTATAATGTTTGCATAATCCCCAGTGCAACAGTCTTGCCACATTATTATGCCTTTCAGTATACAATCCTTCTGCTATTGGTATGTAACAACCAGCAACGAGGTATGTAACTGTTTTGAATTCTGTTTTACAAAACCTACATTTGTGTGTTTCTCCCACATGTTCACTGGACTTTGTAAACCAACATGTAAGTAGCCCACTATCTTGGGCTGTCAATATGAATTCACCTCTCCTTAACCATTCCTGCATTTAATCCTGATCAGCATGAGGTTGTTCCAGGAGTATTATGTACTTGCAACTATATTTATGCATTTTCCACATTTCTTGCCTTCTCGTCTGATCCTTCACCTTATATTCTTTGTTTTTCAGCACATTCAGTTGCTACCTGATTTTTATCTACTTCTGCTTTGATTTCCATTTCTGCTTGACTCTGATGAATTCCCTTCTCAGTCTAGCAGAAACTTATCTTAGATTTATTCTCCTCATGTTTCAAAATTTTCACTATATCTGTGTCTTGTGAGGTCAGCAGATATGTGTGCAGTCCCACAATTGCAGATCTATACATGTAACCAATTTCAAGGAAGCCTGTACCTCCTTCGGAACAGGGAATATATAATCTTGGTATACATTGAATTTTATATATCATTTTGTGAGCATGAAGCATCCTTCTTGTTTTACTGTGTAATCTACCCAACATATTTTGGGGCCAGTTAATCATTCCAAAACTGTAAGTTAGGACAAGAAGAGAAAATTGGTTTATAGCTTGAATTTTGTTCCTAGATGTCAATGCTGTTTTCAGGATTAATTTAAGCCTTCTAAAACATTCCTTACTAAGTTTTATTTGCATTTGTTCATGTTTTATTGATCCTTCATCAATTCTCAAATATATATACACTTCCTCTTGCTCAAGTTCTTGTATATCACATTCTTGTCCCAAACTGATGTTTTCTTGGTGTTGCAGTTTTTCTGCTTTAAAGGTTCCCTTTGCACATTTATCAAGACCAAGTGACATTCTTATATCACCTGAAAAAGTGTTGACTACTTGCAGTTGTGCTTTCAGTTCCCCATCTGATGAGCTATACAGTTTTAAATCCCTGACAATGAGAAAATGAGAGGTCTTTACACTTTATTTTCAAGGAGCCAAATTATAGCCATGGCCTAAACTATTGAGTAAGCCAAATAGTTGTAGAACAAAATGTAGTTGAATAAAATATGAAATAAACCAAACAATGCTAATACTAAACAAGTGTTTAATAAAACAGAGCTTTCAGGTCAAACAAACCTTTCATCAGTGTATAAAATACTAACCATATTTATACTATCAAAAATCACATAGCCATTAATTATTAAACAATTAGAGGTTAAGAACAATCATGACAAATTTAAAAGCATACATCTCTATTTCAAACACATTTGTTTTATATCTTAGTACAGGTTTTAAAAAAACAGTTTGATTTAAACCCGGTAATACATCTGCACAAAGGTGTATTATCCATTGATATTCCTTCATCTCAAGTTTATTATTTAAATCTCCACCCCGTACATCTTTATAAACTCTTATCGATCACTCTGAAAGAAACTTTATGTGCATTACCGTATTCATTAATATGTTTAGCCAGGGAGTTGGCATCCGTCTTTCTCCTTATTTCTGAATGGTGCTCAAGTACTCTTTCCTTCAGTTTTCTAGTTGATTTCCCAACATAAAATGCCTGACATCTATTGCAGGTAGCCAAATATATTCGTTGTAATACATGTTGCTGAACTTTATAGTTCTTTTGTTATTGGGTGTTGAAAAATATTATTTTTAATAACATCACAGCAACTACAGTTGTAGCAAGGGGGGGGGGTACCTGGTTTAACTATTGTTACCCCACCATTCTTAACACGCATGTTCTTATAACATAGCTTCTGTTTTAAATTCTGGCAGTTTCTATATGAAAAGCTGGGTATCATACCAACTTCTACTTCTTCTTCTTTCGGCTTTTTCCCAGTTAGGGGACGCCACAGCGGATCATCTGTCTGCTCATGATTGGCAGTGGAGTTTTACGGTGTCGAGTAGCCAGCCTGGCACCCAACCTTCCACAGAAGGCATACACTCACACCTAAGGCTAATTTAGAGTGTCCAATCCACCTACTGCATGTCTTTGGGATGTGGGAGGAAACCGGAGCACCCAGAGGAAACCCACGCGACCACAGGGAGGACATGCAGACTCCGCACAGAAGGCACCCCAGCCGAGAATCGAACCAGGGAGACTCTTGCTGTGAGCAACGCTAACCGCTGCACCACTGTGGCCGCCCTGGGTATCATACCAACTATAGGACGTCATTCTGGTAAAGATGTTAATATACACCAATTATTGTTAATAATTCTTCTTACCTCAGAAGTAGCTCTATTATATGTTGTCACATAATGTAGTTTACCTCTATCTGGGTTTGTATTAATAATTTCAGAGGAAGCTTCCATTGTGTTTATTGAAAAGTAGGGGTTTATACTTTCTTTCTTTCCTACAGCCCAGGACATACTCGGTTTCCCTATCTAAGAACTCATTATTATAGCCCCTCTCTATAAATTCATCCTTCAGTTCCTTCATTTGTCTTGCATTCTTCTATAGATGTATTGAGTCTACTAATCCTAATAAGCTGTTCTGCAACTGTTTGGCTTTTTTGAAATTTGTGTTAAGATCTGGACACAGAGACGCTTTAATTTTATAACACAGCCTGCAAACGAGTCGTAGACTACAAGAGGTCCTGGTTCTATCTTCTAATCCACTTTTGGATTTCTTTCATTGATCTTAATATGTGTATCTATCCTATTAAATTTAAACTGCCCAGTTGCTTGCTGTTACACTGGTTTCTCCTTAATTTGGATGTCTGTTGCTCTATCCTGCTGTGGTGCTTTCTGAGTTAGATTTTCTACAATGAATCCTTCACTTCCCATGTACTCCATAACCTCAATTTCTATTTTTTTTAACTTCTCCATTACTAATCTTCTTTTCTACTTTTCCTCTTTATTATTTTTTGTACTTACACTTTTCCCATGTCCAGATTCCATTGACTAGTTTACTCTTCAAATATCTTTGGTGCTCCTCTTTTTGTATTGATTAATTTTGCTTTCTCCTTTGCATAAATATTACACCATATTAAATCTCTTTTTCTTTCCTATGTCCATATTTCTTCAGATGTCTCCTGATCCTCCTGTTTCTCCTTACTTTGGGGGCCATTCCATAACTTCAGCTTCTTTTTTTTTTTTTTTTTAATTTCTACTGTACTAATCTTCTTTTCTACATTCCCCTAATGTGACATTTTCCACATCTGGATGCCTTTTGCCTGTATTTCTGTTCGAATATCTTTGGGGCTGCCTTTTTTATATCGATTTAATTTGTCTTTTGACTTTGCATAAATATTGTACCATATCAAATCTCTCTTTCTTCCCCATGTCCATATTTCATTTTTGTACTTTTTTTTATATTTTCGCACTTCCTCTTCTTGGCCTATTACTATTCAATTACCTTTCTCTCTATACTTATTTGTTCATATTACCTTGGTTCTTTTGCCAGCTTCCTGCAGTAAATTCCATCTCTCTGTACTTCTAATTGTAGTCATCCCTTTTGGCAAAATCTACTTTCTCCATTTCTGTGTTGGCTTAGTTATTAGTATATATTTTTTTCTATTTTATGACTATAGAATTCTATATGAATGCTGTTATTCTCCATAATGATCTGTGTCGAAAATTTTATTATTCCCTTATTTTTTAAATTACCCCCTGCTTCGTCACCATCATTTTCCACTTTGAATTATCGCTTTCTGCTTGTGTTATGTATAAGATCCTTAATTGTGTAGCTGTAAATAATCCCTTCAAAGCAGGTAACTCTAAACCTCCTTGTTCTATTGGAAGGATCAACTTATTTCACTTGAGTCTTGCCCTCTTTCCCTCCCAAATAAAATCCTTCAACTCTTTTTTTTTTATTAATTACTATCCACAACTTATCCTCTGAATGATAAAAATATACATGGCCTCTGTATAAAATGAGAGTCCAAAAAAATTTTACTACTTCTATCTTGCTATCCATAAGCAAGAGCTTCCATTTTTTAATATTATCTTTTGTTTAATCTCTTCCCAAATATCGTTAGCTGCCATAACAGAATCCTTTTTATTCCATACTCCTAAATACTTCATTTTATCATGTCCCCATAAATATGGGTATTGCTGAACCAATTCATGTGTGGATACATAGTTTATAGCTATAGCTTTTGTTTTATCTTCATTAATTTTCTATCCTGAAAAAACCCAGGACTGTCTCAGAATGTTCCATGACACTGATGTTCTTTTCTTGTTCCATCAGGTGCAAAATTAATATTATCTGCAAATAAAGCCAACTGTTCTTGAACACCATACCAATTACATCCTTGAATTTCTTAATTCCCTATTTTCTTTGCCAATGGTTCTAAATATAATTCAAATTATAGAGGGGAAAGAGGGCGCCCTGCCTGGTTCCTCTGGTCAGACGCAACACATCAGAGAGAAACACTCCCACTTTGATTTTTATCTCCAATCTCTCATATACCCTTCTAATTGATAGCGTTGTCGCCTCACAGTAAGATGCTGACCGGTTCGACTCTCAGCTAGAGCGTCTTCTGCGTGGAGATATGCGTGAATGGGTGTACCTTCTTTGAAGGTTGTGCGTTAGGGCTGGCAACTCAGCACATAAAAATCAACTGCCAATCATTAGCGGACCGGAGTTCCACTGTGGCGACCCCTAACCGGGAAAAGCCGAAAGACACAACATTGTATTAGGAAATGCAAATGCTTCCATTGCCCTACTTATAAAGTTCCATCTTACTCTGTCAAATGCTTTCTCTGCATCAAGACCCATTAATAACATTGGTATTTTCTTACATTCTGCTTCCATCTGGAGTACCTTGTACTATTAATGTTGTCAAATGTTTATCTCCCCTCTACAAAACCATATTGGTCCATATCCATCAATTTTGGCATCCCATTTAGGTTCATAGGTAGCTACTAGGCTATCAGCCCAAGGGCCTACGTAAGCCTAGCCAACAAAGTTCCCTGTCTTACGCCACCCGAGAAAGTTATTTTCCTGTGCCACTGTCGAGCAGAGACACAGAAGTGATCCCAGGGTGTATTTCCTATTTCCCATCCACTCATCAAGATTTTTCTTGAAGAGTGCTAATGAACTTTGCTTGACATAGATGGGTAGCCTGTTCCAGAGTATGGGAAGTCTCTGGGACAGGAATCTATCCTTCTAGCATGTCTTGTTTATTGTGATGACAAGGTTTAGGTCCCTAGAGCATGTAGCTCAGAGGGATTGGGATTTCTTAAGGTGTAGCATGTCCAACAGCTCTGGGTTTGACATAGCTTTATATGTTAGGCAGAGATCACCTTGGAGTAGGCGATATGCTACTGAGTAAAGCTGGATTTTTTTGAGATGGTCAGTGTAGGGCATTTGTTTGAGGCCAGTAATCCTCTTTGTGAGGTACTTCTGTGGCCTTTCCAAGGTCACAGATGTCTTGTGAGGTACATTCCAAAAGGGGCATTGTACTCTATAATGGGTCTGAGTGTCGAGTAGAGAGGAACAGTGACCTCTTTTTTCCCTGGATGAGAACCCTTTTATAATGAGGTGTGCCATGTAGAAGGACTTCCTGACTACTGTGGCAATGTGACTATCAAAGGAGAGACTACTGTCCACCTGGGTCCCAAGGTCTCTTATCACACATTTGGTGTTAAGTAGATTGCTGCTTATATGGTAGTTCATGGGTACAGAGTTTTTACCAAAGGGGATGACGCTGCACTTTTTGGCATTGAGCTTGAGGCCATGGCTCTGACATCAGGCATCTGTCTCAGCAAGGCCCTTCTGTAGGATGTCCACATCATTTGTAGACTTGACTATGGCTCCTAGTTTGCAGTCATCTGCGAACTTCATTAGCCAGAGGCCTTCTGTGTTAGCCTGTACTTCAGAGAAGTAGATACCAAACAGGAGAGGTCCCAGGACGGAACCCTGTGGTACTCCACTTGTCACTGTTTTGAGGTCAGATTTGGAGTCTGCAACTTTTACAGTGTGGGTTCTGTCAATGAGCCAGTTGGTAACCCATCTTGTGACGTAGGGATTTACACCTAGTTTAGTGAGTTTAGCTATAATTCCAGAATGGGGGATGGGGTTGAAAGCCTTGGCGAGGTCAAGATAGGCTGTGTGAACCACCTTACCCTCATCTACGTCTTTGGTGACTGCCTCAAAGGAGTCGATCAGGTTCAGGAGGCATGATCTGCCTTTCACAAACGTGAACTGGGTAGGAGCCAGAGTTTGGAGGTTACCAATGTCTTTGTTTATGAGTTCCATGATGATACGGTCCATGGCCTTGCAGACCAGGCTCATCAGGCTAATAGGTCAATAGTTCCCGGGATCAGTGGTGGCTCCCCCTTTGTGGAGTGGGATAACTGTTGCTGTCCACCATTCAGTGGGCACAAAGCCTGATGCGAGGCTATTATTGAACATGGTGCTTAAGTGAGGAGCCAGTTCATTCTGCAGTTTGTGTAAAATGCAACCTGGGATATTGTCTGGTCCCATGGATGCTGTGTTTTTGGCTTTAGAGAGTGTAGCTTTTACCTGTGTAGTTGTGATTGCAGGGACTCTGCATTCTTCATGTATAGATAGGTTCAGTGCTAACTTAGGGCCCATATCTGCCAGGATGTTGGCAATATCAGTTGGTTCTGTAATTTTCGTGCCGTTATGCTGTTACTCAGAGCAGCTCTGGGTGTTGCCATCGAGATTTCTTGACATAGAATGCTTTGTGGTTGTCCTTAGAATTAGTGGTGATTTTGTTTTCATAGCTAGCTTTGGAGGATCTTATAAGGGATCTCAGCTTCTTACTGAGGCTGACCATAGAGCTCCTCCACTCATGGGATTTTACTCTCTTTTGCAACAGTTTCTTCCTTCTGTTGTACAGTTTATTTATGGCAGGGGACCACCAGATTGGCTTCCTTTTTTTGGAGGATAGCGTCTTGGTTCTGTTTGGGATAGCACGATCCATACACTTGTGTAAGTGCTTATAGAGTGCATTTGTGTAGGATTCAGCAGTCGTAACTGTGTTGTCCGTCTGCATGGGTGTCATGAAGTCATGAAGGTAGCTTACATCCTTCTAAGTTGGGAACTGCTGATTGAGGGCTCCGTGTCTGTTATTCTAAAAGTGTATTAGTTCTGGTTTAAGCACTTGGGCTTCAGGCCAGTTATTTTATATTAAAAAGGTTCGTGGTCTGCACTCTTGTGGGAGGAGAGGCTGGACTCTGCCCTTCTGAGCTGGGAATTTCTGGTTAAAGGCTTATAGTGCCTGCATATTTGAACTGTTTCTTACTGGAATTGGTATACCTTGTTTGCTGTAGCATAGACTAGATCCAGGCCTGCTGAATCTAGCTTTGTTTGTATGCTTGTTTGCTTGTTATTTCCCTGAAACGCTAATTCCACCTAAAACGCGGCTTTTCAGCACTTCTGTGGATCCCTAGTGACATTACTGTACTTATTTCCTTGTTTCACTTGAAAGAAAGTTACTGTTTGTCATTTTTGCATTTAAGTTACCTGTAACACATTGCATTTAAGTTACCTGGCACTTGCTCACTAAAGCAATTATATAAGTCAGCACTAAAAAATTAAAAGCACTACACCCTCACAAACTCCCCTTGAGTACCTTGTTCCCCATTGGCCCTTTTTTTTCAATTATAAAGGAATTCCCAATACTATTCTAGCATGCCCAAAGGTCAGTTGTCAATCTCCTCTCCGGTCCAGCTGGGAATCTTGAGGCAATGTTACAACTGCCTCATGTACACAGACAACCCTCTCCTCCTCCCAACAAATTCCAACACATGTGAGAGATGCAACCATATAGCCAAACTGGAGGCTAAGCTCTCTCAACTCAGTACTGGCGAAACCTGTCAGGAGGAGAAGGAAACCACACTCGCTACAATTCCAGTCTCACATAGACCTACCACGACAGCAAACCAAACACATAAACACACAAAAACATACTCTGAGGCTCTAAATAAAAATCTGCCTAAGCAGCAGAGACCTCCAAAGCAGACACCCAAGCAACCGCTACCCCAAAACAAAACATGTGCAACACATAGCTCACAAAGCCAGTGTGCTGAACAGTCACAGCCCTTAAGGCTAAACAACACACCTGATACACTTGTAATAGGTGACTCTATCGTCAGGCGCACTGACGTCCCGCTCACCAGGCTGAACAAGGAGAAGGTCACGGTGAGCTGCCTGTCTGGTGCTAGGATCCGCCACATAACACAAGCACTCAGGTCACTCCAAGGCAAGTACAAATATGACTCGGTCATTGTCCATGCTGGTGTGAATGACTTGAGACGTACCTCCCTGGACTACATGAAAAGAGACATAGAGGAGCTCTCTGAGCATGTGGCCCAGGCCGGTATGACCCTGACCTTGAGTAGCATCTTACCCTCACCAAGAATGATGCCACAATATGAAGACAAGATGATCAATTTCAACAATTGGCTTAAGTATTGGTGTCATTCAAAGGGGATCCAATGCCTGTCAGCCTGGGATGACATGCTCGACAAGCCACGATGCTTCACTAGGGACGGCTTGCACCTGTCACCCCTGGGCTTTTGGATATTGGCAAAGGCTCTTGCTACCCCCATAGTGCCTTTTTTAGGCAAGGCTCAAAAGACAAACCCACCTCCATAGGTATCACAAGGGATAGGAAACTAAGAGTAATGCTACTCAAGCCAGAAGTCTAAACCTCAAGATGCATGCACTCAAAACTCTCCTTAGCATGGAGAACATTGATATCACTGCAGTAACAGAAACCTGGTTCAATGCCCCTGAGAGCACCCCAACACTACCAGGTTATACCTCATACCATGCTTTTTGGCTCCAAAACTTAGACCGAACCAGAGGGGGAGTATCAATATTCGTCAAAGATACCCACACCTCCAGGTTGGTGGCACAGCACGAAGCATCAGAGACTATCCATGTGCAACTAACAGTGGGTAAAACTGCCTTCCAGTTTATAGCCTGCTACAGACCACCCTCCCAAACCCAGGAACCCCACTCGGCCTTCCTGAGAACACTGGAAAATATGAAGGTCTCTCCAAACACCATTATATTGGGCGACTTCAACTACCCAAACATAGACTGGGAGCATTACTCTAGCTCCAACACCCTAGCTCAAAGGTTCCTAGAATTTATAAACTCAACTGCTGTGGAACAACTTGTTACCACTCCCACAAGAGGGGAAAACATACTGGACCTGATCATCACCAACATGGGGACTCTATGCTCCAGACCAGAAGTGTATCCCTCACTGGTAAGATCAGACCATAAACTAATCTCACTGGATATTCACATCCCGACCCCACCCCCTGCTCAGAAAACCACAGTGAAAAACTTCTCTAAAGCAAATTCACACTCCTCAAAACTGAGGTGGAATCCTTCAAAGCCCCCGGGCCTGTGGAAAATATGTCCGAGACCGTAGAATCCTTTATAAATGCATTCTATGAACACCTTCAGGAATGCATGGATCATGCAATCCCAAATAAAACCAAGACCCAGTCCTCCAAAGGCAGACGTCCTGTCTGGTGGACCCCAGCCATAAACAAACTATACAATAGAAGGAGGAAGCTACTTCATGATAGAGCAAAATTCCAAAAAGGGAAGGCATCTCTGATCAGTGTTAGCAAAAAACTATGGGCACTGATAAAATCGTCTAAGGCCAGCTTCAAGAGAAAAATTGCACAGGACACTAAGGATAATCACAAGGCTTTCTTTAGTTATGTTAGGAACCTGGGTGGGAATTCCCAGATATGCTCAGAATTAGTCCAAAATGACAAAAAATACACCGAACCCACAGACATTGCCAACATCCTAGCTGACAGGTTCAGCGCAAACTTCTCCCCCCCCTCCCCACCAAAAGGGCAAATATCTATCCCAGCAGAGTGCTGCCCCCCTGACATCTCAGATGCTCAGGTAAGAGCAGCCCTCTCCAAAGCAAAAAAACACAGCATCAATGGGACCAGACGGTGTCCCGGGCTGTGTCCTACATGAACTCCAAGAAGAGCTAAACCCAAACATAAAACGACTGTTCAGTCTCCGCCTTACCACAGGATATGTACCCAAAGAGTGGCATACAGCAATAGTGGTCCCTCTCCACAAAGGTGGTGCCTCAACGGATCCTGGAAACTATCGCCCCATAAGCCTGACTAGCTTGGTCTGCAAAGCTATGGAAAGGATATCATGGACCTCATAAAAAAAGATATTGGGGACCTACAGACACTGGATCCTACCCAGTTCGGCTTTGTTAAGGGCAGATCCTGCCTCTTAAACCTGGTTGATTTCTTTGAAACAGTCACCAAGGCCATTGACGAGGGGAAGGTGGTCCACACAGCCTACCTGAACCTCGCAAAAACTTTCGATACATTACCCCACTCGGGCATTATAGATAAGCTCATCAGCTTAAATATAAACTCCTATGTCACTAGATGGGTTGCAAACTGGCTCAAGGACAGAACCCACATGGTTAGAATTGCTGGAGCCATGTCAGACTCCAAACCAGTTACAAGTGGCGTCCCACAAGGCTCAGTCCTGGGACCTCTCCTGTTCGGTATATATTTCTCGGAGGTACAGGCAAACACGGAAGGACTGTGGCTGACCAAGTTCGCAGATGACTGCAAACTGGGCACTATAATTGACTTTCCAGCCGACACAAGCATTCTCTAAAAGGGCTTCATAGAAACAGACAACTGGTGCCAGAGCCATGGCCTCAAGCTAAACGCCAAATAGTCATCCCCTTTGGCAAAAACAAAGTGCCCTCAAATTACCGCATAGGTTGTAATCCATTAAGTAAGGAAGAAGTAATTAGGGACCTGGGGACCCAAGTTGATAGCAATCTCTCATTTGACAACCACGTGGCCAAAGTGGTTAGAAAAACATTTTATATAGCCCATCTAATCATGAAGGGATTCACATCTAGATCAGGGGAGGTCATCGTGCCTCTTCATCAGGCCCATAATTGAGTACAATGCCCCTTTTGGGATGTACCTTACCAGACATCTGCAGCAACTGGAAAGACCCCAAAAGTACCTCACCAAGAGGATCAAAGGGCTCAAACAGATGCCATATGCTGCCCGGTTAAAGAAACTCAAGCTCTACTCAGTGGCATACCGCCTGCTCAGAGGCGATCTGTGCCTGACGTATAAAGCCATGTCCAACCCGGAATTAATGGACATGCTGCACCTCAGAAAATCCAAATCCCATCGAGCTACGCGCTCGAGAGACTTGAACCTCAGCACTGAAATAAATAGGACATGCTGGAGGGACAGATTCATAACCCAGAAGCTCCCTTCACTCTGGAATAAAATCCCAGTCCAGGTTAGGCAGAGTCCCTCATTGACTCTCTTCAAGAAGAATCTTGATGAGTGGATGGGGGATCGTAGGTTTACCCTGGGTATCACTTTTGTGTCACTGTTAGACAGAGGCACAGTATACTAACCTCAAAAAAGGGCATAGCAAAATTTAATTTTAAAATGGGTGGTGAAAGCCAAACGCACTCTGGCTAGGCTTATAAATGCCCTAGGGCAGATAGCCTAGTATGAACCACTTCTGCTTAAGAAGCATGAAGTTGGCTTTGGAGAAATTTTTTACCGTGGTTTCCTTAATGGGGGGTGGGGGCAGGATGTGGATATCGAGGGTGATTAGCTTATGGTCAGATCGGACCAGTGAGGAGTTGACTTCAGGTGTGGAACACCGGTCACTCATGTTGGTAATGACTAGGTCTAGGATATTGTTGCCCCTGGTGGGGGTGTGGATAAGTTGATCCAGGGCATTGGAGTTTATGAATTCCAGAAACCGTTGAGCTAAGGAGATGGTACACGAGTAGTTTTCCTAGTTAATGGTGGGGTAGTTGAAGTCTCCCATTATTAGGGTGTTTGGTTGAACCCTAATATTTTCCAGTACATTAAGAAAAGAGGATTGAGAATCCTGGGGCATGCTGGGGGATCTGTAGCAAGCTACAATTTGGATTGCAGTTTTGCCCAGAGTTAGTTGCACTTGTATAACCTCGGATGCATTATGCTGAGCAACTAGCCTGGAGGTGTGGGTATTCTTAATGAATATGGAAACCCCTCCACCTTTGGTGTTTCGGTCCAGGTTACATGGCCAAAAAGTATGGTATATGTTATAGCCTGGTAGTGCAGGGGTGCTCTCTGGATCCATGAACCAGATCTCAGTCACTGCACAGATATCGATGTTCTCCATTTTTAAGGAGTGCCTCGAGTGAGTGCATTTTGAGATTTAGACTTCTAGCATGGAGTAGCATTACCCTCCATTTTTGCTTGCCTGTTCCTGCTACGGTGGTGAATTTATCATTTGAACCTTGCCAAAAAAAGGCATTATAGGGGCAGTAAGAGCCATAGCCAGTATCCGGATTCCCAGGGTGGAGAATTTGACATTCTTTTAGCCATTATACACACAAACAATGTATAATCATGGTTTAAAATTGAAATGAGCCTATATGAAGTTGGATCAGATTGATCTTTAGGTAATATAGCCACCACATTTTTTTCCAGGATGTTGGTACCTCCCCTACTTTTTAAATAATGTTAAATAAAATGTTCCAGATCTGTATCACTTTCTTCCCTCCTAGGTTCCAAACTTTTACCAGAATACTATCTAGTCCTGGTGACTTTTCTGCAGATTGGTTATACAGCACCATTTTTATCTCATCTTCTCTTGTCTCAACTATTAGTTATAGAGCTTCATCTACCTCTAACCTTGGCATATTTAAATATTTCCATTTGTGCTTTTTCTTGATTCCTCCACTTCTCTGCTTTATACAGATGTTTAGAAAATTTCTGAAATATCTTTACTACCTCTACAGGAGCTCTGTTTATTTTTATTGTTATAAGCTCCCTAAGTTTGGCAACAACCCTTTCTACTTTCTGTTGCCTAAGTCATTGTGACAAAAGTTTTTGTGCTCTGGAGTTATCGAAAATAGTTGTTCAACAGCAGTCTTTCCAAACTCCTGCATATTATCCAAGTAGTCTCTTTAGCCCTCTGCAATTATGCCTCTTCTTGCTCAGTGCAATCCCCCATATTTTTCAGTACTTTAACCTTTTTCAGCCCCTCTAAATAATTTGTATTACTTCTTAACCAGATCTTTTTCTTTTATTTCTACCCTGTTTTTAAATCCCCTTTCATTTTATCCCACTCACTAGCTATAACTTCTGTAGTACTTCTCTTCCCTAATAATACCTGGATAATTTCTACTAACCATTCCTTAAATTCTCTGTTTTTAACAGGGAGGTATGGAAGCATCAGTATACCCTGCATTTTTATCTGCATAATTATTGGCATGTGATCTGAAATTGTTACTGGATGTGTGTTTTCAATTAAATGCACATGTGCCTGTGAAATATAATTTCTATCTAGTCTAGCCCAGTTTTTTGTACCTCTGTGAATAATATGCAAATTCTCTGAGTTCTTTTTATTGAATTTACATCTTTTATATAAAATATTTTCATATGTTTTTCAGAAATCTACCCTCTTTCATTATATTTTCCCTTTTAGGCCCCCATATATATCCTCATTGTGACAAATCAGATTAGAGTCCCCACCTATAGGTAATATTCCCTGCTGAAAGCTGATTATTTCTCCCAAAATGTTCTGAAGCTCCATAATAGCAGTTTTAGGTGGAATATAAATACATGTCAGCATAATCTTCATCCCTTACAAATCTGCCATTATTATCTCTCTTTCCTCTTCTGTCACTACTGGAGTTCCTTTAGCAATTAATATTAGTACTCCTTTTTTCCTTTGTCCCTGATATTCTGCAGTAACCATTCTGAAATATGTTCTCAAATTTACATGCTCATTTCTTTCCAAATGTGTCCCCTGTAGCATTGCTATTTGCAGTCTGCATTTCTTAATGGAATTTTAAGTATTCTTTCCTTTTTATAAATACCTGTGAGACAATTCCCATTCCCATTCCATGATAATATGGAAAGTGTCACCATTATGGTAAGACATCTTTATTCCCATATGTTATATATGGCAACTTGTTTAAATGTCTATTTCCAGCTTTTGTGATTCACATAAGCATTAATGTTTGACAGGTTAATCCTGTATACATTTTTTTCTTATCACCAACATTGGAACCTATGTCACATTTTACAAGACTTTTTGTTTTAATAAAATCCTTGAACATTCCCAGAACACTCCCAAACCTGTTAATTTAAAACAAATGCACATAACTGCATACATATTCAAATATGAAGTTTAACTCTTCTAATAAAAACATGTGTGCCAAACAGACAGCTATTAACACAGGCCTTAATTAAACTGAAATTGAGGTTATCCATGTTTAAGATGAATTTTACAACCTATGCTTCTAATTAGTGTCTGTTCTTTTTTATCTTTATTCACCTCAGATGTGAAAACAACCTACATGCTTTCAGAAATCATTAACTTTTAGCCATGAAGAAACCAGTTGTATGTCTTTCATTTCCCTTTTATCAGCTTGTCTACATGGAAATGTAAGAGAAAAATAAAATGTAGTTCTGTGCTGCATTCAAAAAGACAAGCTTAAACATTTATTGCTAAAGGAAAACCTTTCATTGTATTCAGTGTTCTCATATTTACTTGTTTCCATTTAAAATTTATTAGTTTAAGCCAAAAGTCGTAATCTAGACATTCACCTATGCAAAAGTAAAAGAAAAACATAGCAGCTCTACATATATCTGTCTATTTTACACCCCATCCCCCACCTTGGCAACCCAAGATTACAGCCTAACTTAAACATGCTTCTGTCTAGTATTTCTTCTGCTTTTGCACTGTAATGCCTACATTTCTTAATATGTAAAAAAAAAAAAAAGAAAAGATAAAAGGCATTTGTTTGCTTAGTAACTTTATTACATACAAAAACTAAAAATACTTTACTATAAAGTATTCCATTTGTATTGTGAAAAGTTTCATAGAATACTGTTACGAGCAGAAATTGTTTTACCCTTTTCCTCCTCCTTCCTTTCAAACATTAATGAGATGAAGTGAAGCAAATGCTTTTCAGTTCTCCACAAGTGTAACAATGTCAGTTATTCTTATACAGCCGTATTTCACAAATGTGAATGATGCTTTACAGTCTCACATTTATTCACTAATTTCTTTGTTGCTGGTTTTCTTCCTGTTCATTCCCATCTCCAGATTCCAGTTCATTTTCGAGGTACTCCTGATTCTTCTGGTCAACTCCTGTGCTTTTCTTTGTCTGCCAAGCAGTTTCATTTGGAACAGTGGAAAAAGTTTCACTGGCAAAGTCTTTCTTTCAGTATGCCATTATCAGAAGAATGAGAAGCAGAGTCCCCTTCTACTTGATGGCTCACTTTTTTTGTTGGACAAACTTTTGAATGTGCTTCTTAGCCTATTTTGTGTGTGTGTGTGTGTGTGTGTGTGTGTGTGTGTGTGTGTGTGTGTGTGTGTGTGTGTGTAAATATATATATATATATATATATACATATATACATAAATATATATACATACATATACAGTGGATATAAAAAGTTTACACACCCCTGTTAAAATGCCTGGTTTTTGTGATATAAAAAATGAGACCACAATAAATAATTTCAAAACTTTTCCCACTTTTTATGTGACCTATAACCTGTACAATTCATTGGAAAAACAAACAAATCTGTTAGGGGAAAAATATAAAAAATAAAAGGCATACAATAAGCTGTTTGCATAAGTGTGCACATCATTAAACTAATACTTTGTTGAAGCACCTTTTGATTTAATTACAGCATTCAGTCTTCTTGGGTAGGAGTCTATCAGCATGCCCATTCTTCCTTGCAAAAGCAATCCAAATCAGTCAGATTGTGAGGGCATCTGTGAGGGCATCTCTTGTGCACAGCCCTCTTCAGGTCACCCCACAGATTTACTGTCAGATTTAGGTCTGGGCTCTGGCCATTCCAAAACTTTAATTTTCTTCTGGTGAATCCATTCTTTTGTTGATTTGGATGAATGATTGGGGTCACTGTCATGTTGAAAGGTGAAATTTCCCTTCATCTTCAGCTTTCTAGCAGGTGCCTGAAGGTTTTGGGCCAAAAGTGATGTGACTGGTATTTGGAAATGTTCATAATTCCCTCCACCTTGATTAAAGCCCCAGTTCCAGCTGAGGAAAAGCAACACCAAAGCATGATACTGCCACTACCATGTTTCACCCTGGAGATGGTGTTCTTTTAGTGATGCGAAGTGTTGTTTTTGCGCCAAACGTACCTTTTGGGGTTGTGTCCAAAACATACAACCTTGGTCTCATCACACCATAACGCATTTTCCCACATGCTTTTGGGAGACTTGATGTATTGTTTTGCAAATTTTAGCTGGTCCTGGATGTTTTTCTATATAAGAAAAGGCTTCCATCTTGCAACCCTACCCCATAGCCCAGACATATGGAGAATATGGGAGATTGTTGTCACATGTAGTACACAACCAGTACTTGCCAGAAATTCCTGCAGCTCCTTCAGTGTTGCTGTAGGTCTCTTAGCAGTCTCCCTGACCAGGTTTTGTCTTGTCTTTTCATCAAATTTGGAGGGATGTCCAGTCCTTTGCAATGTCACTGTTGTCCCATATTTTCTCCACTTTTTGATGACTGTCTTCACTGTGTTTCTTGGTATATCCAATGCTGTGGAATTTTTTTTTGTACCCTTCTCCTGACTGATATTTTTCAACAATGAGATCCCTTTGATGCTTTGTAAGCTCTCTGCCAGCCATGGCTTTTGCTGTAGCAAGCAACTGAGTAAATATCAGGAAAATCCTACTAGGACGGCTGACTTTTTTTATTTTGGGTTAATCAGAGTCTCTTTAGTTGATGGCAGGTGTGTACACAAGATGACTGAATACTGTAATTAAATCAAAAGGTGCTTCAACAAAGTATTAGTTTAAGGGTGTGCACACTTATGCAACCAGCTTATTGTATGTTTTTTATTTTTTATATTTTTCCCCTAAGAGATTTGTTTCTTTTTCAATTGAATTGTACAGGTTATAGGTCACATTAAAGGTGGGAAAAGTTTTGGAATGATTTACTGTGGTCTCATTTTTTTTATATCACAAAAACCTAGCATTTTAACAGGGGTGTGTAAACGTTATAGTGTCTGTGTGTGTGTGTGTGTGTGTGTGTGTGTGTAAAACTTTGATCCTCCAGAATGAAATATTCTGAAGACAGCTGGATACAGCAACTTGAACCTCATACCTAACTCTCAACATTCTTGATTACTGGAATACATTTATTTCTGTAATGTTTGGTGTACAGTGAATAATGATTTTCCACAAACATTCTGCTGTCTCCAACTTTTAGTATTTTGTCCTTTTGCCATAGCTTTCACATGATCAATTCCTTCTGCTGTTAGGTTTGCATGTTTACTAATAAAGGTCTTGGCTGCTTGTTCATGGCCAGATTTGAAACGTACAGACTGTGTTGCCCTTTCAGTTAACAGTTCTTGATGTGGAGTACCAGTCTAGATGCTTATTTGTGCCTTCATAAAATTAATACAGTCTGTTCCTTCCAGTTTCTCTGGTACAGCAGAAAATCTCCAGGTTTTTCCTATGTGCTCTGTCCGCCAGTTCTACCATTTTGGAAACATCTCTTCTTGAACAGTCTCATACTCAGCCAGCCTTTTCTTTATTTCAACCTCTGATTTTTGCAGTTTTATCAACTTGCCTGAATTTTCTGTTTAAAGCATCTTCCACTTTCCAGCCATTTATGTGAGTTAATATACTCCTTCAGTGTTTTGTTTAATTTAATATGCTCTGTGCACATTTAACATATTTTTCCCCTAGATTACTAGTAGTCATGTCTTACAGTAAAGCTGGAGAGCCTATTCTGCTTTTTGCTGAACAGCTAGGCAGTGTACTCGGCAGCCAGTAACTGAATTTTACTCAGGTTGACAATGTCACTGGCTATTGTTTCTCAGTTTCTGTTTTCACAATGAGAGAGCTGAATTTAAATTGTTGATTAGTATGCAGTCATCTTGGAAGTCTCCATCAAAAAAATGTCTCTGATCCTCCAGGAAAAAAATACTCTGAAGACAGCTGGATACAGCAGCTTGAATCTCACACCTGTCTTTTGATATTCTGTGATTGCTGGGATAAATTTGATTATGTTCTGCCTGGTTTACAGTGAATAATCATTTTGTACAAACACTCTACTGTCTCCAGTTTTCATTACTTTTCCATTCTTACACAGTTTTGTCAGGATGAACTCTTTTTCTGCTGGAATTATTGCATCTTTATTAATATAGGTTTTAGCTATTTGTTATGGCCAGGTTTGGAGCATACACTCATTGTGCACTTTCAATTAACATATCCTGCTGTTGAACACCAGTCCATTTGCTTATTTGTGCTTTCATAAAATGAATACAGTATTTTCCTTCTAGTTTCTCCAGTACAGCACTGTGTGCTCTGTCTTCTAACTCTATTTTTTAAACTGCTCTTTTTGAGAAGCTTCATATATAGCCAGATTTTTTTTTTCATTTTAGCCTCTGATTTTTGCAGTTTGATTGGTTCATTTGAACAGTTAGTTAAAGCTTCTTCCATTTTTTTAGCCTTTTGTTATTTGAGTTGATGTATTCCTTCAGTACTTTATTTTAATCACCTCTGAATACATTTGATTTATTTTTTCCATTAAATTACTGAAGGCCATCTCTTGAACCAAACTGAATCTTGACCCGCTTTTTGCTGAACAGCTGCAGAATACTCCTAGACAATGTTTCTCTTCACCTTTGCTGGTTGATTTTCTTTCAGGTTCTCTAAATTTCTTCTTTGCTGACAACTACACAGTGCACTTAGTAGCTAATAACTGAATTTTACACACAAAACAGTTTCAGAGACATTGTTTTTCTCAGTTTCATACTGGGAGAGCTGAAGTTAATCTGTTGGTCATTCTGCAGCTATCTTGGAAGACCCCATAACTGAAAGATATTTTAATCTCAGTGTAGATATGTTTTTGTTGCATTTCAGTAAAATGGTGTAGTAAAAAAGAGAAAGCTATCTGTAGTGTTGATGGTGGTTAAGAAAGCTATAAGAAAAAAAAACATAAAACAATACAAATTATCAATAAGAGAGATCAAAAATATAATTACAAAATTAAAAATATGGACTTAAGAACTTTTAAGAAATCACAACTAGAACTCCATAATAAAAATGGGCCGTATGAAATGCTGTAATGCAGTTTGAGGTTGAAGAGGACATCTACATCTCAGTTGCTTTGTTCTGTGTCAATCTGCTCAATAAACAAGACTCCAGTTCATGGTAGGAACTTACTGGTCTAGTTGTTAAGATTTGCAATATAGTACAAATAAAACAATATGGTCCCTTATTAATTCCTAATCTCAAACTCTGTTATAAATTGTTAATTTGTGTGTAACTTTGTGTTTAATGAGCAATCAAACATCAGGCTAAGTATAAGTAGAATAATTCATTGTCATATTTGGATTTATATGCTTAGCAATGGCAAGTTGATAACTGAATGCAAGTATCAGTTATCTGACATAAGGCTAGTTTTATTAGTATAAAATGGTTGTATTAGCAATCCGTGTTGAAATAACAAGTGTACCATGTATGGGGATTTCACAGTATGTTAAACTGAACAAGAGATAATTAATATATTTACATTGCTAAAAACTAGGATGTAAAAGTAGAGCATAACGGATAACACGTGTCACTGTGCTAGGTACAAAAAAAAATCATTACTGTCCCACAGGTAAAACAGATGTAATGATATTGCTGTTTAGCCTAATTTCAGGATACCCTGAATTGTCAGAGGTCCATCCTGGGCATGATATTTTAACACTCAGGTTATTCCCAGTGGGGTAGACAAGGCATCTAACAGGTATTAACTGTCTCCTTGACAGAGGCTAGAGGTATAGCCTGATATGTTAATTTTGTCCTGCAGAAGCAGATGAAAACTTACTTTTCTGATTATGCTATGTAAATACACATCCAGGTTTTTTCACTAATGAATGTGACTCCTGTCTATATGACTTGGCATAACTCAAGGTCTTTGAACCTGACCTTGCTTCCACTAAGTGTTTTTCTGTAATGCTGAATGTTATGTATGTGTTAGTCATGGGTAATGAGAGGACAATAAAATAAATATCCGTGAAAAGGTGCAGAAAAGAAAGAGGCTCATAAAATTTATACGGTATGTCTACATAGTGGGATTCCTCTTATGTTTTAGATGAAATAACTTTTTTTTAAAGGGAGCCAGTTAATGATCTAAGTTATAATTTATATTACTGTCTAACAATGTAAATGACCTGCTGACTGTTTGCTCTGACTTAAACTTCTTGCTACTGATCAGTTTAAAATGAAACCTAAAGGAGTGACCAACCACAATAAGGAGATTAGGAGTGTATATCAGCTTTATGTTTCAGGTGAACGAGAAAGAAAAAGTCAATAAAACAACACTAGAGACATATAACAAAAGAGGAATAAAATTGTCCCACAGCTTTGATAAAGTTTGCTTACCAGCTGGAAGACCCTGTTTCCCTTCACATGAAGCAAATAGTACCTGACTTTCTGAATGCAACTCTTTTGTCGGTGCAATGGCAGAGTTATCTATGAGTATGTAATGTAGATATTAATCCTTCTATTTTGCTTTCCTGCTTTAAATATATACAAGTAGTTGTACTGCCTGAGTAAGGACTATGTGAAACTACTTTAGCCATAAAAGTAGGATTTCGTTTCAAAGATATTTGTCATGATGTAAAAGTTAAACATGGTTTAATGCACAACAGAGCTTGTAACAGATAATTTTCTTGCAGAAGTCATTGCCACTAGAAACAAATTGACTGACTGGTGCAGAAACATATGTACAATAACTCTGTCTTAAAATCAAGGCCGCACACTTAAAACCAGATTACATCAAGATTATCTCAGATGAAGGATCCCTTTTATATGCAACTTCACTGGCTAGGAAGATGATAATGAACTAGGCTAATATATGCAAGTTGAGAAAGCTACTGATTTATATTTTAAGAACATGCCAGCCCCGAAGAAAGAAAACTATATAGATTACAAATAATCTAATACACTAGATAAAGTGTCAGAAAAGGGTCCACTATTGCTGTCTATGAACCAGATTGTAAACCAGTGCCACTTACTGAGATAGTATTTCAAAGTGTGTGGTTTCTTAACTTTTTCTATGACCTGTAGGATTCCTTTGAACATGCTTCTTACCATTAAGAATCAAGGTAAAATAATCAGTGTTAGTTTCAGAGATGTCAAACTAGGATGAGTACCATCTATTTCTGTTAGGGCAGGTTTAGAAACTGTTATAATTTATATGTAGTGGCTGTGGTACTTTTTTGGCATCCTGCTTGACCATAAGCCTCCATGATCCACTGGCCCATTTGTTATTCCCAAGTTGACAGCCATTCCCAGCCTATTTATTCCTCTTGCGTTGACAGAGCCAAATGTGGAGCAGTCATAGTGCCAGCCATTACAGCATTTTTGCTGTTCATCCCTAACCCACTCCCTGGTGGTGACATGGTCTACCACATCACTGCATAGAGACACCTATGTTCCAATACAGGTGTGTGCCTGTCTGCTCCTTGACATTTCACTGTTCCACCCACATCCCTCCATCTGTAGTCTGTTCTTAGGGAGACCAGCTCCAGTTCATTATGGGGGGGGGAGCCACCATGACCCGCCCTCTCAGGCAGGAGCAGCCTTAGGTCAACTGGTGCCCTAGGCAAAAGGGCACAACGGCACCTCCCACTACACCCCCCAGTGCCCCCATCCTGGTCTACCTACACCAAATAAATACTGGAAAAGTGCCCCTACTAAAGTGGCGCCCTAGGCGACCGCCTAGTTGACCTATACCTAAAGCCGGCTATGCTCTCAGGTGAAACTATCAATATAAGCTGCCCTTCTGTCAACCAACCTCATCCAACTCTTCTAGTGTTTTGAATTACTAATCGAACTTGGATCATGTGGTTCACAGTCAGGGCTTTAGCCTTCTCTGCCACAGAGCCAGGCTTACAGAGGCTGAAATATCATTTGAAATAGCAGTGATATCCAAGGTCTTATCTGCCAGTCTGGGACTATCAGAATGACATGTGGCTTGAAAGATTTTGTGGTGCTTCATGTTGTTAGATGCTCTGTGCTGCTGTTCCTTTCAGCAAACTATATAATTTAATGATACTGTTAATGGGACTAGTCTTATTGTTATATACATTTCAGTGACACTGGAAATGGTCAAAAGTGGGGAAAAAAGGAGGAGGATACTGGAAGAAGATATAAAAACTGAGATTGATTGTGTGGCTGCAGCCTGACCTGGAGGGCATTATGATGGCAAAAGTCAATAATGTGAATTAGTTTGAATGATGTTGGTGTTTATATGGAAGGAATTAAGCACAATGTAAAATATCTATTGGGGCTGTTAGAGGGATATGCCAGACAGAATTGAGAGAAATTGATGGCTTTGAGTTATTGCAGCAGTAATGTGATGTTAAGCAGCCACTAAAATAAAAAAAAAAGGTTTGTACAATATACGGTAGTGAAAATTAAAATGTACAGTCATATAATAAATATTGGATAGTAACTAGTTCCACCTGAGAATTTTGAGACTGTGTACACTGAATGCAGTACTAAAAGATGAATAATGAGATGAGAGCTTAACTTAATTTATTGATTTCCTAACTGGATAAAAGAACTGGTCATTAAGTAACCTTTTTCAAGACGTCATTGAATAAAGAGAGAGCTCATAGACTGTATCTGTCTTTGGCTGACCAAAGTGTGGAGAAGCCATAATTTTATTTATTTATTCAATTTGGTAACCAGGGTAGAGATTATTTTGTTCGAGTTCATATCGTGGGATGATAAGAAGCAGGTACTGTTACAACTATATAAACCAGGAAATAGATACATAGTGGTAGAATAGTGGGTTTCCAGAACAGTTCAGTTAGAATTACAATTGACTGAGGTGATAAAAGAGACATGAGGAAATTATTGACCTTTCCTTGTACTGTGAAAATGTTTCTGCCAGATGGTATACATGTATTTTCTCTTGTGAAAAGCAGAAAGAGCTACCAGACTCATCAGAAAAGGAAGCTGAAGAAATTAACTAAATCAGTCCCTCTAAAGTAGTTGAATCTGTGGAAGAAGAATATGACTGGGATAAGCAAAGTGAGAAAGGAAGAGTTTATTTGCTCCTTGGATGGTATGCAATGGCCAGAAAGTGCTTTTTATCCAGTATTGAGTATTTAAACTAAACAGCTGTCCGTCACTGAGAACGTGGGAGCCCTACTGTCTGTCACCAGAGAGTTGATTGAAATTGGACCTCAAAGATCACACTGGTGTCCTGTCTTGGAGGCAAGAAAGAAAGAGAGTGTAGTGTTTTCCTCATGTTCTCCTTCTTCTATACATACATACATACACACATATATATATATATATATATATATATATATATATATATATATATATATATATATATATATATACACACACACCACACACACACTTTATAATCTCGAAATATTGAAATCTCGAATTTCAATATTTCGAGACCATAAAGTCGAATGTTCAAATCCCGAAACCGCGAAACACAAAATCACACACACAAACACACCATACACCACACAACACATCCCTCATCCAACCCACACCACAACAAACAAAACAAACACAAGCCTACAATGCATATAAGCAGGGGGGCGCCCCCCCATACTTATAAATACTAACTCTGAGATCGCACAAACAGGAAAAGACGGCAAACTCACACCCAGACATTCCACAGTCCCTCGCACACAGAAACACACATCACACAGATACAAACACCAACACATACAACACTTACACATCTCTTTCACCTACCTACCCTAACCCACACATACAACTTACAAACACACTCGCATACATTCAAACTCCCACCTAAAACCCTTGCAAAACACTTGCTTACCTTAAATCGCACCTACATCCAAACATGATACCATCCACAGAAAACACCAGATGCAACGAAGCATAAAGCCATAACCGCAAATTCAAGATAATTCAAATTTGCGATTATGCACTTTTGCTATTTTAAAAATTCCACTTTATAGTCTCGAGATGTTGCAACAACAACAAGTCTCGAGATACTGAAATTTGAAATTTCAGTATTTCGAGATTATAAAGTGTAACCATACATACACACACATGTGTGTGTGTGTGTGTGTGTGTGTGTGTGTGTATGTATATGTGTGTGTGTGTGTGTGTGTGTGTGTATGTATATATATATATATATATATATATATATATATATGTATATATATATATATATATATATATATATATATATATATATATATATATACACAGACAGATACGTTGATTGCTGTACATGAATTTGAGGATGTGGGAGCTTACATCACATGGGAGAGTGTAGTGGGGCTTGGCCCCTGCAAAAAAATTTTGTCTTATACATACAAATATTTCAAGCAGAGGCATTAATGCCCTTCTACCTTGCCAATATTCCAAACCACTTGTTCCCATAATAAGTGTCCAGGCTGTTCTTAAAAATATCTAAACTAGTACTTGCTTTAATATAATTTGGTAGTCTGTTCCATGCATCAGCTACTCTGTCAGATAACCAATTAGTACACTACTGATTCCTGTAGAATCTTCTACATAGGTTGTCTGATGATTCTGTAGTACTTTTTAAAAAAAAAAAAAAAAACTTTGCTAGAATTTCCTTGTGTTCTGACTAGGTGTGCTTCTCAGCTGATCAGTATATTTTTGGCACTTTTTAACTATTCAGAGTTGAATAAAACAAAGATTGAATTCGGAATACAGTTTGAATAAATTGCATTTATTTAAACTTTATTTGCTTTAATATTGCTACACACTCAAGTGTGCTAGCTTGCTCTGCACTTGAATTGTTTTTAGTGCAGTTCTAGTGTAAAAAAAAAAAATAAATAAAAATCTAAGCTTGTTTCCTGCCTTTCCTGTAACAGTCTAGTCCAGATACAGATTTGCTGTATCCAGGACTGTAAGCTTCTGAGCCCGCCAGGCCTTTCTGTGTTGGAGGGAAGCCTTCTAGCTTATCAGTGGGAGTGGTAAGCACCAGGTAGCCTATTTCTCACAACAGTTGTTTCTGGCCTAGAAATTGTAGCTTATTGGCTGTTTGGGCAGTTTTTCCATCTATTTCAACTTTTTGATCCAAAAGCCTGCATTTGCGCTTATCCCACCTTTCCTGTAACTAGACTAGTCCAGCTACAGATTTGCTGTATCCAGGACTGTATGTAAGCTTCTGAGCCCCCCAAGCCTGTCTGCGTTGGAGGGAAGCCTTCTAGCTTATCTACCACAGGATGAGTGGTTACTGGCCCAGAAAGTGAAGTTTATTGGCCGTTTGGGCAGTTTTTTCCATCTCTTCAACTTCTGGTTTAAAAGCCTGCATTTGTGCTCGTTTCCCACCTTTCCTGTAACTAACTAGTCCTAGTCCAGATGCAGATTTGCCGTATCCAGGATAGTTTGTAGCTTCTGAACTGTGCCAAAGTCTGCTCTTCAATTTTTCCCTTAGACCTGCAAGTTCTCTCCTCTGCTGCACTTTTACTAGCTTATCAGTCTAACACTTTGCCAGACTTCTTGTAGCACACAAAAGTTCTACCAGCACTAAATGTTCTACAAGGAAACAGCTCCAGTAATTATTATTAATACCCACCCATGCAGACATGTCTAAAGTCAGTTCCCTGTGCTTTCTCTTATTAACCTGGTGAACTTGGGCATCCTGAGGCAATGTAGCAACTGCCTCATATACACCGACAACCCTCTCCACTTACCTCCCAACACTCAGACTTGTGAGAGATGCACTTGTATATCTAAATTGGAAGCCACACACTCTCCAGCCAAGACCGGAATAGCTGGTCAAAAGGAGAAGGTCAACACTTGCACCACACCACATGGAACACACAGCCCTCCAGAACACACACCAGCACTGCCTTCACATAAAAATACAAACCACACACCCACCTTTGCGGAGGCTCTCAATAAAATTCTACCCAAACAGCAGACACCTCCAAGGCAGAAATGCACTGTAGCACCACAACAGAACACTAATCATGAGACGCACAACTCTCCCAAACAGTGTGCCGCTCAACCAAAACCCCTAAGGCAGAACAGCATGCTCAACGCACTAGTCGTAGTTGACTTGATAGTGAGGCACACTGATGTCCCACTCACTAGGTTGAATAAGAAGAAAGTAACCGTCAGCTGCCTGTCAGGTGCCAGGATCTGCCACATAACACATGCACTCAGGTCCCTCAACAACAGGTACAAATATGGCTCTGTCATTGTACATGTGGGTGTGAATGACCTGAGACCTACCTCCCTGGATTACGTCAAAAGAGACATGGAGAAGCTCTTGGATTATGTAGCCCAGGTGGGTATGACCCTAGTCCTGAGCAGCATCCTACCATCACCCAGAATGATACCATAGTACAAGCTGAAAATGATCTATTTCAACAACTGGCTAAGTTTCTGGTGTCATTGTAAGGGGATCCAGTATCTGTCTGCCTCTGGGATGAGATGATTAACAGACCTCGATGCTTTGCCAGAGATGGCCTGCATCTGTCATTCCTGGGCTTCTGGATACTGGCCAAGGCCTATAGTGCCTTTTTAGGTGGTGTTCCAAAGACTAAATTACCACTGTAACAGCTACAAACAAATGCAATCTGAGGGTCATGCTGTTCAACGCTAGAAGTCTAAATCTGAAAATGCACTCACTCAAAGCACTCCTTAAAATGGAGAACATCAACATTTGTGCTGTAGCAGAGACCTGGTTCAAGGCAGCAGAAAGCACCCCTGCACTACCAGGCTATAACTCATTCCACACCTTTCGGCCCCAGAACTTGGACCGGAGGTCCAAAGGTGCTGATGTTTCCATATTCATAAAGGATGCGCACACCTCCAGACCGGTAGCCCAACATAACGCATCAGAGATACTTCAGGTTCAACTAACATTGGGTAAGACAGCGATTCAGGTCATAGCCTGCTATAGGTCCCCAACAATGTCCCAAGACTCCCACTCCACATTCCTAACCACATTGGAGAATATTAGCACTCTCATACTGGGTGACTTCATCTACCCCTCTATTAACTGGGAAAACTACTCATGTACCAATACACTTGCCCAATGTTTCCTGGAATTCATTAATTCAATTACCCTGGACCAGCTTGTTCTTACCCCCACTAGATTTAGCAGTATCCTTGACCTGGTCATTACTAACATGGGCGACCGTTGCTCTACACCAATAGTTAACTCCTCCCTGGTTAGATCTGACCACAAACTAATCACCCTGGAAATCCACATCCCACCTCACCCCCCGCAAAGATAACAACCATGAAAATGTTCTCCAAAGCTAACTTTGGGCTCCTAAAAACAGAGGTGGCTAACCTAAATGGAGAATAGTTGCATGACCTCCGAATCCTACACCAGTGCACTGTACAAACGCATACACAAATGCATGGATCTCGCCATACCAAATAGAACCAAGATGCTCTCCTCCAAAAAAAAAGGAAGCCAATTTGGTGGTCCCCTGCCATAAACAAACTCTACAACAGAAAGAAGAAACTGATGCAGAATAAGGTGAAGTCCCAACACTGGAAAAACTCCCTTATCAGCCTCAACAAAAAGCTGAGATCCCTCATCAAAGCCACTAAAGCTAGCTATGAAAACAGAATTGCAGCAGATAGTAAAGACAACCACAAGGCCTTCTATAGTTATGTAAAGAATCTCCATGGCAATACCCAGATTTGCTCTGAGCTACTGCACAATGGTACTTCCTATACTGAGACAACAGATATTGCCAGTATACTGGCCGACAGATTCGGTGCCAACTTTACCCCTCCCCCCCAAGGGACCAATCACAATACCAATAGATTGCTAGGCACACAGTATTACTGCTGCACAGGTTAAAACAGCAATGTCCAAGGCCAAGAATACAACTTCCATGGGACCTGACAATATCCCTGGCTGTGTTCTACATGAACTTCAGAGTGAACTGCTACCTCACCTGTGTGCCCTGTTCAATCACAGCCTCACCTCAGGCTTTGTCCCTACCAAATGGCGCACTGCTACAGTCATCCCTCTCCACAAAGGAGGAGCAACTACAGACCCTGGGAACTATCACCCCATTAGGCTGATGAGTCTGATACGCAAAGCTATGGAATGCATCATCTTGGACCTAATAAACAAGGATATAGGGAATCTACAAACTCTGGATCCCACACAGTTTGGTTTTGTGAAAGGTAGATCATGGCTACTCAGCTTGGCCGACTTCTTTGAGTCAGTCACCAGAGCTGTGGATGAAGGCAAGGTGGTTGATGCAGCCTACCTTGATCTGGCCAAGGCATTTGATACCATTCCCCATTCAAGAATCATAGAAAAACTCACTAAGCTAGGCATCAACCCCTACATCACTAGGTGGGTTGCAAACTGGCTCACAGATAGAACCCACAATGTGAAAGTAGCGGACTCCAAGTCAGACTGCCGACCAGTCATGAGTGGAGTCCCACAAGGTTCGGTCCTCTCCTGTTTGGTATCTACCTATCTGAAATACAGGCCAACACAAAGGGTCTCTGGCTAACAAAGTTCACAGATGATTGCAAGTTGGGAGCTATTAACTCCCCAAGTGATGTTGACATCCTACAGAAAGGTCTCACTGAGACAAACGACTGGTGTCAGAACCATGGCCTTAAGCTCAATACCAAAAAATGTGTCGTCATCCCCTTTGGGAAAAACTTTGTTCCCATGAATTACCACATTGACGGTAGTCTACTGAACACAGAAGGTGTTATAAGAGATCTGGGAACACAGGTTGACAGTAACCTCTCTTTTGACCACCACATTGCCACTGTGGTCAGAAAGTCCTTCTGTGTGGCACATCTCATTACTAAGGGTTTTGCATCCATTACCTTCTCCATTATTTTTCCACAACATGAAAGTAGACTTATGGGTCCATTTGACTCTGGGTTAGTCGTACTCCTCTTTCCCTTTAAAGACAGCCTAAATAAGAACATGTTTCCAATCTTGAGGAATCTCCCCATATTTATATGACTTGGTGAATAATAGATATAATGTTACTCTAACTTCTTGCTAAAGTGTTCTTGGGTCATTGTTACTAATTCTGTCTTCTCCCTGTGCTTTGTTTGGATCCAGTTTGCGAAGTTCTTTTTTAATATAATCTAATTTGATTCCAGTATCTGAAGTTACCTGGATGTCACTCAGACAACTTATCACCCCTTTTGTGGAGCCAAACTGTTTTGCATCAGATTTTATAAATATAGCTATAATCTGTTGTGTCTGAGAATAAATTTTAGAATCTGCACACAGATTATCAATTTGTGTGTCTTTACTCATAGGTTCATAGGTTAGTACTAGGCTAACTGCCCTAGTGGGCCATTTTAAGCCTAGCCAATTACCCCATGTGATAATCAAACCCTGCAGCTTCTGTTTGTAAGGTGAACACCTTGACCATTATGCCAACTCCTTCTACATCTTCTGTGTCTATTAAAAAGTTTCCTAGTATCCCCAATATCTTTATATAAATTTTCTTCAAAATGTTCTTGATCTTGTCTCACACTATGCTTAATCAGTTTGTCCAGCTTGTTTAGTTCAGTTTTCAAATTTGTAGTTCGACCTCTCTTCCATTTCTTATATTTTTTGTCTCTCACCTTAATCAGATATCTTGTTCTTATGGAAATATGTCTCCCTGATGTTAAACATTTTTTTATTTTTTGCACTCAAACAATTTCTCTTTCAAAACTTTCCACATTCCAGCTGCATTTTTTTCCACACTCAACACCTCACTCCAGTTAGTTGTACAGTGACTGTTTTGCTTCCATATTATCTGTAATTATCCTTCTGTACATTAGTTTAGATTTCAGTTTGTACATTAATGGTGGTAAAACTTGACTTGAAGTTACAGTAATTCCTTTGGGAACACAAGCAATGTCTAGTATGTTCCATCCCCTGGTAGTTCTTTTACAATCTGAATCAATTGTTTCTGAATATATGCTGTGAATATTTTCCTTACTAAAGTTGTGGAATCAATATTATTCCAGTCTGTTTCTGGTAAATTTAAGTTCCCAGCTAGTATTATTCTTCCCTCCTGTGTTTCATGCAAGAAATGTATGAATTCCACTTGGTCATCTGCACTTGACTTTGGTGGTATATACAGTCCAACAATTGTTATATGTTCCAGGGTTGTCTTTATTGTCACAGTTACACAGTCTATAGTATTGGTATTATAATTTAACATGTAGTAATCACAGGTCTCATTTGTCTTTAATCCCTATCAACACCTCCACCTGATTTTTTTGTTAGAATGTCTGTTGCAGTAAAAGCATTTATACCCTGACCGAACTGGTTTCCAGTCATTGCTCTTTAACCATGTTTCACAAACAACAGCAACATAAATCTTGTGGGAACATAGCAAATTTTCCAATAAAAAAAACTTTATTATTAATGCTCCTAGTATTAACAACCATCAGAGATGGATCAAATTTTGCTGTCTGTGAATTGTTAAATTTTAGACCTGGCAAAAATCCTGCCTAGTATTTGTCAAATACTGCAAAATATCTACTGCAAAATTTCTCTTCCCTGATCTTGACAAATGCACACCATCTTGTCTGCATGTGCCTAAAACTAGGCTTGGATGCTCTACACATTTCCATTTTTTAAAACAGGACTTCTTTTTTTCCATGTAGGTATTTACCCCAAAAATCATTTCATTCACAGTGACCTGACTATCCTTTTTATAGGTGATTTGTGAAAAATATGTCCTAACACCAGTACAAGCTATACTATCTAAGGGGGCTGTCATTTCCCTACTAACAGTCAGGGAATCCTTGTGGGTGACATCATTTGCGCCAACATGAATAAGAACTAATCCATACTTCCTTACATTAAGGCGTTCCAAGGCTTGTCTCGCATCTTCTATTTTTGCCCCTGGCAAGCATAACACTATTTGATGTTCATTATCATCTCTGCAAATATAAGTATCGGTTCCTCTAATAATTGAATCTCCAATTACAAGAATATCTTTGCTGACCAGCTCTGAAGAATCTTCAGCTTCTAATACAGTAATATCTGCTCTATCAATTGTTACGAAGGATAGAGCTTCATCACTGTTAGTCTTATTAATTCCATTGTTTTCATTGTGTATTAAGTTCTCATCCAGTTGATATTGTAAATCTACAGCTTGAGGCATGTGGTCAACGTCTGTCTTTCTCTATTTTCTTACAGTAATGTTCTTCAATCCTTCCACATTCAGTTTTGATTTCTTCCTTTTCACCTGCCCCTTGCCTCTTTTTTTCTACCTTCTCCGTTGGAAAAATTATGCCTTTTTCTGTAGACTGAAGGTTTTCTGATATAAAATTATCATAATTTCCTGTAACTTGTCTGTTACATAAAGCAGTGTCCTTTTTATTACGTATTCTCTTTCCTTTACAGTCATTAATCAGTTTCTTTTTCTCCCTTGTTATTTGTTGTGAACTTCTTCCTTTCTTTCTTTTTTTTTGTTTCCTTTTAAACAGACTGGATCCTCAGATTGCTGAATACTTGCATCCAGGATTCCAAAGTGGTCAGGGGGATCATCTTGCTTCATAGGGGTTGAATGATCTTTGCAGAAAATAGATTTATCATTTCTTAAATGCCTAACATTATTTAGTTAAGCACTCCAGTAATTAATATATGAAACAACAGTTCTCCAAGCCATGCCAATTGCACAAGTGCAGTCATCATTAAGTCTAGATTTACTTCTAACAACGATAAGAAAATCATCAAACTTTTGACGTGAGGAATACAGATCACCAGTGTAATCAGCTGTTACCTTTAAATATGCATAGCATGTATTACACTGTACAAGATATTTGTGCATTAGCAAATCATTAATTGCATACTCATTTAAAGAATACATATTCGGCTTCAAATCAATAATCAAAATCAGTATCCACAGAATTCAAAGAGAACTTAAATCAACTTGTATGACAAAAATCACATCAACAATATACAACTAAATAATAAAGTACAGTAAAGTTGTTCTGACCATACAAGTTCTACAAACCAGACAATAGTTGTAATTCCTTTACGGCACTCCCTATTGCTCGCAGTCGCACTTCTTTTAACAGTAAAGCTAAATAAATCGCAAACCAACATAGGATTGTTTAGATATACTCAGGATTTTCCTTTCTGCAGTTTGTGTAAATTTATAGCTGTCTAGGCCCCTTGGGGTGGCTAGAGCTTTCCTGTCTAAAACCTATGCCTTTCTAACAACCAACAGTGAAATTAAAGTAAGTCTTCTTAACAAGTAGTCCTTTCCTACCTACAAACAGTGAAAGACAGTGATAACAAATACAATATAAATTCAAATAAAATTTATCTTACCAGTCAACTCCACAGTAAATCACAAACCAAGATAGGCTTGTTTAGATATGCTTGTGACTTTGGAAGTATCGTCTTTTGACTAGTAACCTCCCATGGTGTTAGATGTTAGAGTTTTAATAATCTCATCTCAATTAAATGAAACACAATTATTCATAGTGGACTCCAAAAATGTATCCGTCGGAACTGAGCTAGTTACAGAAATTGGATTTCTCCCTGTCTTTTAGAGAAAAGTATACAAACATGCTAGCTTGTGTGTCAAAATTGGTACAGTAAAGATTCTGTATGTTGAATATATTTACCTGTTAACATGTGAGGATTGCAGATTTCAGTATGCTAGGTCCATGATAGTATCCATAATGATGCCCATGTTCAGTTTTGGGACTTTTAAAATTCATTGGTATGATTTTGGTATAATTACTGTTGTAAACCTGTTTGCTCTACAGGAAATTAATAAGAACATTTAGTACATGCTAAGGACTGGACAGATTATGTGGAAATGTATAAGGGGCATACAACAAATACTAATATTTTATAATAATATGGTAAGTAATATATATATTTTTTTTCTTCTCTATAAGTCCCCTTTAGAGTTGGCGTTTATACTGTTGGAAAGTTTTATAGTGAATCTGTCTATAAAAGCAAATACTGATGTAACTGTTACTACTGTAAACTCTAGACCTAGTTTGGCTCTGTTTAAACTATTGACTTGATTAAATTATTAAGATATCTTTAGTTGTATAGTAAGAGAGACTGGACCATGGAAGCAAATACTATCAAAGAGGACCCCACCCACTTTAATTTTCTCCTCCAATCCCGGATATTTTTGCCTAATCAACCTTATAATTTTTCAAGAAATGCAAATGCTTCCATTGCCGGCTCATGAAGTCCCAGCTTTCTCTCTATTAAGACCCACCAACAACAATGGTATTTTCTTGCATTCTGCTTCCGTCTGAATCATCTGTGTTCTGTTAATGTTCTTAAATGTTTGCCTCCCCTCCACAAAACCACATTGATCCATATCTATCAGTTTTGGCATTACTTTTGCCATTCATTTAGCCATTATAGACATGAAGAATTTATAATCATGGTTTAGTATTGAAATGGGCCTGTATGAAGCTGGATCTGATGGATCTTTACCCTCTTTAGGTATTACAGCTACCACTGCTTTCTTCCAGGATGGTGGCACTTCTCCTCCTCTTAAGATACTGTTAAACAAAACCTTCCAGATCTTTATCCGTTTTTTCCCTCCTAGCTTCTTAACTTCCACAGGAATACCATCTATTCCTGGGGACTTTCCTGTAGCTTGGTTATCCATCACAATTTTTAACTCCTCTCTTCCTATCCTGTTGGTAATTGAGCCTTATCTACCTCTAACCTTGGCAGAGTCTTGTGCAATATGGCATCTCTAATTCATACAGTGAGGGCCTCAATGCAACATTTAAGTTATTGAGGGAATTTATAATGGAATGCTGTCTACATTAAGTGGCCTACCCTATCTGTCAGTATTCATCTTGGGGCAAGGAACTCGTGCACACTCCTCATGTACAGAGCCAGTGAAAGTCTGTGGAGGCTTTCATTAGCACCTCATTACTGTGCTTCAGTGTCTATCACATGATATCCAAAATGTGAGCCTGTACATGTAGAGCTAACACTTTGCTCCTTTAGTGAACATGGCTTCCCCAGGTGCTGGGAACAGCAGAACTCCTGTCTGGTGTCTGTGGGAGAGAAAGAGTTTCTTGTTTTTCCTTCAAAAGGACTTTCAGGAGCCCCTTCTGGGCCAATATGATGGGATCTTTTACATGGTGGGTGCCTGGCATGAGCTTGACACCCATTCTGTTCACCAGTGCAGGCATCATTATAAAGACCTGTAGCGGCATTACCCTAACCTGTTTAAACAGTGGCAGAAAGAGTACAGGAATAGAGAACCAGAGTTTTGCTACAAGCATTCTTTTTTTCCTGTTCTTTTAACAGGTCTACCAGTGTGCAGTGTTTTTCCTATGCTGTCTTACAGTGGCCAAGGAGAAGCAAGCAAACATGCAGGCATGTCACAGAAGGCAACACCTTTTCTAGCAGTGAAGTGCATACGCCTTGTGCCCTACTGTTACAGTACAGCAGCAGTCTTATGTAGAACATAGGTGTGTACTGATGTGCTCTCTTTTTTTGTTTTTCTCTTCCTTCCACAAATCCAGTTGTGGTTGTGACAGATGAATGAGAGCAGTTATCTCAGCCCACTCCTGGCAATGCCTCTGGTGCTGGGTCAAATGTAGTCAGTAGGCCCAATTTTTACCAGGGAGGATGGAGGTCACTCTTGGGTAAGGCAACCTGGTGGGCTTACTGGTGGTCTCTGTGGCCACTACTCAGGATAGAGGTCAGACACTCTTGTTTTGATATGGACTCAGAGAATGTTGTTGTTTGATGTGCATCAAAAGATGGGATGCCTCCCGGCACAGTTGATAAAGTCACATGAATGACGAGCCCTGACTACTGAGCCACTGAAGGCACAGCCTGCACATGTTATCAGCCACAGATGTGATGATGTCTGCGTGGGTTAGCCTCTAAGGCAGTCTAGCATCCATAATATACCCTGCCCTATGCCCCATCCAGGTGTTCCCCTGCTTTATGTGCCTTTCCCCATATCTTTTTTGTTGTCCAGTCCTCTCCCAATCCCCAGACCTCTGTCTCTATCCATCCACCCTTGTAGCAACCTTTTGTGCCACTACCATCCTCCTGTCTGCATCTGCATTTTATGTTTGTTTCCCTTCTCCCTCTGTGTCTCCCACAACTATTCTTTACTATTTTCCCCAGCTGCCCTTCATCTCCCTATATGAAAAATATGAGTCATTCACCCAGAAAAATATATGCCCTTCCTCCTCACTGGTAACCTCCTGCCATATGTTTACCCCTGGGCATTCCTCCTGCTTGCTGTTCCCCCTTTTTTTTTAACTTTTCTGTCTCCCCTTTCCTCATTTTTTATATTTATTTATTTGTTTACTGGTTTAACTCTACTGAAGTGCACCCTTTTTCAGAGGGAAGATGTCAGTGATAGAAAAAAAATTGTATTTTGTAATGTACAATTTAAACAGAAATAAAATGAACCAAAGTTACAAAGATAAAATCTGAAGTACATACACTACAAAGTGAAAATATAAAAGCAAATAGACTACCAACAATATAATGGAAGCAAAGTTATTTATTAGAGAACTTGCAGTCAGGGGCAGTAAAAGATATAGACAAAACATAAAAGGATAAAAAAATGCTAAAAATGATTATTATAGCTCTTGAGACCTGGCATGAATATTTAGAGTATTGGGAATGATTAATTTTAGATTTTGAACAACAAATTCAAGCTATGCAAATGTTTATCTTGCTGCAAGTTTTATATGTATCACAAGCAATATCAGCCCTCACCCCACGTTCAGGGAAACACTTAAGATATTAACAAAGAAAACATGTAATTTTATGTGGTGGCTGTGGCCTCAAGATACTCTTAGGGTTGCCTGGAGAAAATTAATATTGCCTAGTACAAAAGCTAGGTTGGGAGTATGGAACTTTACAATATTGCAGCAGCATTTAAATATGTATATTGTATATTAAACAGCCAATATCAAGTGATATGGAAAAATCTAACTTCACTTGGTGGGTTAGAAGGATTTTATCACCTAGTCTTTAGGCAGGTATGTCCCTAGCTTTAAGCAGCATTCTACTATTACCTAGAATGATGCCTCAATGCAAACAGAAAATGATTGACTTAGTTTCTGATGTCATTCCAAGGGGATCCAGTACCTGACAGCCTGGGAAGACATGATCAACAGACCATGATGCTTTGCCAGGGATAGCTTGCATCTGTCTCCCTTGGGCTTCAGGCTTCTGGCAAAGGCACTTGCCTCCCCCATAGTCCCTATTTTAGGCAATGCCATGAGGTCAAAACTACCAACATGAAAAGTTAATCAAAATGCAAATTAAAGGTTATGCTGCTAAAAGCTAGGGGTCTAAACATGAAACTGCACTCATTGCAAGCATTCTTAACCCTGGAAAATGCTGACATTTGTGCAGTCACAGAAATCTGGTTCAAGGCTGCAGAGAGCACCCCAGCCATACCAGGTTACTCATCCTGTCATACATTCCAACCCCAAACCGTTGGCAGCAAAACAAAAGGAGGTGGAGTTTCAATATATATTAAAGGCATACACACCTCCAGGCTGGTCAATGATTCACAGGAGACACTCCAGGTGCAGTTAACAGTTGACAAGACCCCTATACAAATCATAGTTAGCTATAGGCCCCCAACTTTGACTCAAAATGCCCACTCCACCTATTTGGACCTCTTTGAACCTGTCATGATTCAACCCTTTTACCTGATCCTGGGCGAATTTAACTGTTCTACCATAGATTCGAAGAACTATTCATGCCAAAGAGATTCCTTGATTTTGTCAATGCAAAAGCCTTGGACCAGCTGCTCAACACCCCTACAACAGGTGATAATATCTTGGACTTGGTATTAACCAGCATGAGTAATCACTGCACCATCCCTACAGTGTCATCTTCCCGAGTAACATCCAACCACAAAGCGGTCACTTTCGAAGTCACCATCTCCCCTGACCCCACCCCTTTGCTAGGGTCAAACATTAAAACTTCTGCAAAGTTGATTACAACCTCCTGAGCTGCATGGAATCAGGAATACCCTACAGGACAAAATCATTCTCCTCAAGGAAAAGTAAATCTGTCTGGTGGACAGCTGCAATAAATAAACTCTATAATAAAAGAAAACAATTGCTGTACAGGACCAAGAAAGAGCAGGTGCCTAATTGGAAGCAATCTCTCCGTAGCCTGAACAAGCAAATAAAATTAAAATTATAGACCCATCAGCCTAACTTGCCTGATCTGCAAGGCCATGGAACGGATTATCATGGACATCATTAACAAAGACATTGGCAACCTCCAAACACTCAATCCCACACAGCTTAGTTTTATCAAGGGGAGGTCATGCCTGTTAATTTGATTTACCTCTTTGAGATATCACGAAAGCCATGGATGAGGGGAAAACGGTGCACACTGCCTATCTTGATCTGGCCAAAGCCTTCGATACTATTCCCCACTCAGGTATAATAGATAAACTCTCTCAACTAGGCATCAATCTGTATGTTACCAGATGGGTAGCACACTGTCTCACTGATAAAACCCACCTAGTCAAAATTGGGGACGCCACCTCAAGCAGTAGACCCGTAATGAGCGGTGTACCTCCGGGATCTGTCTTGGGGCCTCTTGTTTGGGATATACATTTCTGAGGTGCAGATGAAAACCAGTGGGCTATGGCTGACCAAGTTTGCAGATGACTGCAAGCTGGACACTGTCATCAATTCCCCTAGTGATGTGGACAATCCTCCAAGAGGGTCTCGCCCAAACAAATGAGTGGTGTCAGAAACATGGCCTCAAATTGAATAGAAAAAAATGCATCATCATCTCCTTTAGGAGAGTGATGTTCCCCACAAATTATCACATTAATAATGTATATACACATATATATATATGTGTGTGTGTGTGTGTGTGTGTGTGTGTGTGTGTGTGTGTGTGTGTGTGTGTGTGTGTGTGTATATATATATATATATATATATATATATATATATATATATATATATATATATAATACACACACACACACACACATATATATATAAAACACACCTATATATATATGTGTGTGTGTGTATATATGTATGTGTGTGTGTGTGTGTGTGTGTGTATATATATATATATATATATATATATATATATATATATATATATATATATATATATATATGTATGTATACATACACACACACACACACACACACACACACACATATATATATCAGATAGCTGTCTTCATAAGTGGTTTAACTTTAACTTGGATAAATTATTAGCTCTTAAAACATTACACTCTGACAGGTCCCTAAGAATTATGGGGGCTGATAAAGGTTCAGGGGTAGTCTTAATGGAGCAAAATAAATATGTTAATCACTTACAGAATGACCTGAATACACTTAAGTTTCTATGAATGTTGTGAATAAGGCATTTTTGAAGACCGACAGAACAATTGCTTCTTTAGTTAAGAGTAAAAGCATTTCTGAGGAAGAAGCTAAATTTTTGACAGTTAGTGCACCTCACTTAGGAAGGTTCTTCGGCATCCCAAAAATACATAAAAATCAAAAAGAACCTCCATTTAGACATATCATTTCAAACAAGAAGACAAAGACAGAGGGCATAGCAGAATTTTTAGACATAATACTTAATCCCATTGAGCAACATTCACCATTCTACTCAGACTCATGAGATTTCCTAAATTTACTTTTCAAAAACCCACCTACCCACAAGAATATTACTTTAGTAACACTTGATGTAGAAGCACTTTTATAGAGATATCCCACATAGAGAAGGCATTCAATTTCTAAAATTATACCTTTCACAGCACACTACCTTCACTCCTTAAAAAATAAATACAGTTTGTACATTAATCTCTTTAGTACTTGAAGGGAATTTCTTTCATTTTAATGACATTTTCCAACAGATAAAAGGAGTAGCAATGGGGTCCAAGGTGGCCCCGGCTTTTGCTAATTTAGTTTTTAGCGAAATGGGAAACTAACACACTTACACAGTTACAAGGTTTCAAATCAGTAAAATGACACAGAAGATACATAGATGATTTGTTTTTTGTATGGGAAGGTGACGAGATTTCCTTATTTAACTTCATCACTGAGATTTCTGATAGCATCCCATTCCTGACATTTAAGTTATCCTCTCATGGGAACAGTGTTAATTTTATAGACACTAGCATTTCCTTTGATACTAACACTCTCTCTTGGTCATCCACAGTTTTTAGAAAGGAAACCTTTAGGAACAACTATCTCCATTTCTCAAGTACGCATCCATATTTTATGAAAAGGAATTTAGCTAGGGTTCAGTCCATACGACTTTCCAGATTAGTTAGCGACAAAGTTTTCCTACATGAATGTGAAATATTTAAGAATTTTCTTATAGAAAGGGGTTATCCTACTACATTGTTAGTTTAATTACTGAAGTTTATGCTTTAAGAAGTACCAGGTTCCCCCCTATTCTACTACATGGGTTTATTCCTAATTCAGCACATTCGGATAACCTGTTCACTTTTAATAGTCAGAACCTGTCTTCCAATCATTTTAATAGTACAGGGGCACCTCCTTCAGCCTCCTCTATTCCTCATTCTGTATTGTTAGACACCCCTTATCACCGCACATCCACAGGTGCTAGAGACACTTCAGGTTTTGATAGGCATGCAAGCTTCCCAGTTCCCATGTGCAGATATTCCACTTAAATTAAAAGAATAATACTTACTAACTGGGATGTCTTGACATCTGGCCAGGAGGTTTTAGATAAACTAGGTACCATTTCCTTTATTTGCTTACAAAAAAACTAAGTCTTTAAAATT